>NC_063277.1:6807051-7115718 GCF_910591885.1 Bombus terrestris
AAAGTTATGAGCTGGCAAAGTGAGGAGCCCCAAAAAAAGGGTGTCCTGGCGTGCATGATTTCAACCCTTCTGGTCATGTGAAGCAAAAAAGCCGAACGGATTCTTAATTAGTATAGATGCGGCTATAGCATGAACCTTGAAAAAGTCAAAAAAATATTTTTTCACAAAATGGCGGCCGTTTGAAAAATAATTTTCCTTTTTGGCATGTTTTTTGGCAATTACGAATTTTTTAAAAATAGTAAAATTAAAAATTTTGATTTGAGCGTGGTTGAGGCGATAAAGGAATGTATAAAGAACATTCACACCAAATTTCAAATAAATCGGTTCATTAGAACTTGAGACATCGTGCACGTCAATTCGAAAAAAGTAGTTTCGAGAAAAACGCGTTTAAAGTTTTGAGACAAGTTTCCGGCAATTTTACTCATAGAATGGTACAGCATATTTACATATTTTTAATCGGCGATACCTGCTCTATACAAGAAACCTTGCTCTACTTCAAAATGCTCATTCTCCGAAGTTATTTTATGGAGACGAGCAGTCCTGGCTTCCTTTGATGCCTCTGAAGCTCGGAGTTCAGAGCGCTCGATGCGAATTTCGTCTCGCCTGACTGCGAACGCATGAGCTTCTGGGCCAATCGTGATTCCTATGACACTTAAGATTTTTAATATGGGTATAAAACCTTCATTAAAAATACACACTGCGAGGAAAGTGGAAATTTGAATTGTCTGCGTTCCTGCGTGGGTATGCTTCGGAACAAAAGTCCATATCAACGAATTTAACGATTCATTGTTATTTTGGGTTTCAGAAGCCAAACATCGTCCCAATTGAATTAGAGAATTAAAAATACTTTAAAAAGAGATAAAATACAATAAAGATTTTATGAAGATATTCATACGTAGATACTCGGGCAGCGTCTACCGTCTACTGTTCATCTGTCCCGGTCGGACCGGAGCAGATGTCGCGTCACAAAAATTGCTGTTGAAAAATCCTCTTAAGAACATATTCTTGAATGTCTAAACTTTGGACATATGATAAAAAATTTTCGATTTTTTCAAATTTGTACACTAGGATACCCCCTCAAAAAATTTTCATATTAATAGAAATATTTTCATATTCTCTCATTTATTCTCTTTAAATTAACCTTTTCCAACTCGTGAGTGTATTAAAATTATGTGCTAGGAAAACACTTTGTGCGTAAGCGTATGACTCAAACTAGGAAACTGTTATTCCATTGTCTATCTCTCGTGTCTACCTTGGATTTTTCAAAGAGTTTTCAAAACCCACGAACGAGGAAGTTAATCGAGCCTATCTAGGAAACTAAAAGGAAAAAAAAGTTATGCTCGTGCCATACTCAGAGGGGGAAGGTCATACGCAGAAAACATTGAAGGGGACAAATCAATGAGACAACTAGACGCAATTTCACTTATGTTTTATCTTTTCGTAATCAGATTCTGTTTAATATCGCTGGAAATTAAACAAAGATCGTATATTTATTAAAAAGAAGCTAGAGTTACGTATTACCAAACAGATTCCAAATATTAGGAATCCTAGGTAAGATGACTCATCTCGCATAAAATAGCGTTTAATAATTTTGAGAAGCAAAATGTTATTACATTACGTTACAGTGAAGTACGCACATACATTTTCAGTACAAGTTGCTATTTAAGGGATTGTGTTGTATCATTTTTTACGAATTCTTTCAAACAATTTATAACACTTCGCAATTTCTTATAGTATCGAATGTTTATCTCAATTATTTGATTACAAAAGTCTAATATTTTCCTTGATCACTTTCTATTATTGATTTTCTTTGTTAGGGTGAATGACTCGTTTGACGTTGATGTTTGCATTTCACTGAAATTTTAAAGAAATTATTACACAATATATATGTAATTACCTATTTGTATTTTTGCAATTCTTTAAAATTATTTGTTCTCCTTGAAGAAATCTTTTAAATATGAGATGCAGAAATATTTCGAAAGTAAGCAGTAATTATCTTTCTTTGCGAACTACTTTCTTCGGTTCACTTTCGGACCAAATCGTGATTTTTAATCATAACTTGTTTCTTAAGTTTGAAGAAAATATGAAGAATTATAATATACAAAAAATACAGGTCGTTGACTGACCGAGAATGTTTCGTAAAATATAGTTTGAGAGTACAATAGAATCTGGCCGAACCATTGTTGTGAAAATCTGTTTGTTAGCTTTTTGTGGTGTTATGTCAGTCCGAAGGGTAATAAATCATAAACTTTAAACGTTTTCCGTCATTTCCAATTTATGATTCAAATTTTCACGAGATCGAATTTCGCAGATTTCCCGTCTTATTGACGTCAAACGTCACGTAAATATCACGTGCTAGATTCGTGGCATCTCGATGCTATACCACGGAAAGTTTCTTCAATTAGAAACCGATTGATCGACTTCATGGAGAGTTACCGCCTTAAGCTATTTTCAGACGTCGTGCCGCTTAGTTTAGCGATTAAGCGAAAATAGAATTACAGTTATCGAGTTTGATAGAGATCATTGCTCTAACGAATGTATTCACTATATTAAATACCAATATATCGAGAAATTAATTGTGCAATATATTTTCCAGGTGATGGTTAGTTCATTCGTGATAATGAAATTGCTTACGGTTTACAGTGGCTCGGGAAGTATTACAACACTTATCATGGAAAACTTAGATAGATGTATCGTATGTACTATACAAAACTCGAAAAAATTTTATCACTAATAAATGTCATGACTTTTATATATATCTTTAAATTAATTTATAATTATCGACACGTTTATAATTGTTAATGATTTATTATTATGATGGCCGTGTCTCGTTACAATGGCAATAACATTTTTCGATGTTTTCTATAACAATCATAATATGCACATAAAAGTTTTCCATAAATGTTCAAATATTTTCGTGATTTATATGTATATAAATGAAATTTATCTTGTACTGTGAAATATGTAAAAATAACAAGGTCAGTGAGATTAGTATAAAAATACAAAATAATAATTGTTTAGTATTGTAAGATTCTCATTCGCTGTTCAGTGTAGCTAGACCTCAATCTTCTAACGGTTAAACATCCTCGATCTACCAACCAATCCTATGATTCCACGAAAACACACCCTCGAGATACGTTCCCTCTTCGAACCGTATAAATAGATCTCATTCATTGAAAAATAGATAATATGAAACATCATGTGAGTCATATTCTAAAGATCTTACTCTCTTGTCAGTTCGGTTAGTGCTATATGTTTATTTTTCCTTAACTGTTAACCGGGGAATCAAGTTAACTCATCATTTGGATTTCCAATCTCTTGGATATAATTTCTTTATTTATACTATCCTTGCTTTTCTGTCTGATACCTTCTTTCATTACAAGTTGAGTTCATTACCACAATAAATCTATCTTCAGCTGAAATTTAATTTTCTCGAAAACGTAGTTTCAAATGAAAACAATCTTATTCCGAATTTCCGTCGTATTTTCGCACGAAGAATAACTTTTCGTGTATTATCATATATGCTGCCACACCCTGTGTAAAGATTCTCTGTGATTTTCCGCACGCTTTTCGATTTAATTAGAAAAGGTTGCATCCTTGGTCATCCGATATATCAGACGGTATCATCTTTAACGTTTAATGTTAACATTAAGAAAATATAGCCCGGAAAAGGTTAGGATCAATGGTGCGCGATGTGGACGCTGATAATAGTATCGCTTAAAAATCGATTCATAACAGACTGTGTGAAAATACGTTACGTGTCTGCGTAAACGCGGCAATGATCGATACGACATTATAACGACGTCATTCTTTGCGACATTTTCTAACTTTATTCATACGGTTTTGAAAAATTAAAAGACACACACGTGTGTAGTTCTTAATGGGGACATTAAACGCACTGATTGTAACGTTGTCGCTGTAAATTCAATAAGGAACAAGACGTTAACATATTCTGTCAATTATGAATCACTATGCAACAGTCGAACCAATATTTTCCAAATTGGTGAATTCAACAAAATGCTTAGTCTTAAAGCTTCTTCCGCTTTAGTCGAGTTGCCTGAATTCGCAGAGGATTTCACGAAAATTTTAATTCATTCAAGGGAATTGAAAAGATACGACCATTAAATTAAAGAAGGATTTCCAAATTCGAATTTTCCAATGAAAGAGCTTCGATGCGTATAAACGTGAAATAAACTAATTCATGAGCTAATCGCAAAAGTAATTGTAACGTGAGCTAACTTCTTTCTCTGAAATAATTGCGTCGGATTAATGAAAGACACTCTTTTAATAACCTATTAATGTAAGGTCACTCACCAAGATGCGACAACAATTGCAAGGACTCTGAAACAATAAAAACGAGTGAAATTAATAGCAGTTCCTGCGTAGAGAGACAGACGCATATGCAACCATGGTAGCCATCGCACCGCGAGTAATATCACAATTCGTGTTACCACGTAGAGTTCACGAAGGTCAAAGAAACCTAAATGCCAAATACGTTCTGTAGCAATTATTTATTGTAGAGATTCTTTTCCTCCATTAGATCCCTTCATTTACTCATTATATTTATCATTAGATTCCTTTCATTTCTATGGTTGGTCGTATCATTTCTCAATAAAAAACGCCAGTGATAAGTAATTTAATTTCTAAGTATCCGTAAACTATCTTTTCTCTCGTTACTTTCTAATATCTTGTAAGAAATAACTGTAGTACGTTATTTTATAAAGATAAGCATATTATATAATATTATCACCTTGAAATTAAAGTATCTTTTAAACTAATGATATTGTGACCAACGACGTAACATTTTTTTGTAGATAATAACGAGCCGCGTCGATCGAAGCTGTTTATTAAAAAAAAAAAGGAAAACAAGTTGACATTCACGTGTCCTTTAGACCTCCATCTACAGAAAAAGTGAAAAACTTATAATATCAAATTGCATCATGTTTACAGAAGAAATATTGACGCGAATGTATTACGTTCTTATCGACGGTAATGGATTATTTTAAGCACATTAAGTCTTTGAGATTCGATAGAACGATTTCTAAGGGTGCCATCGAAATCAGAACATAGTCGGAAAGGGAGGTAAGGGGAATTATATGCGTCACAAGTCTCTGTCGGTCTAAAAGCAATGGGTTGCCTTCCTAAATGCTCAGGATTATTTTCAAGCCGTGACCTGGCTTCTGAGTTTATATTTGAATGCGCAAGAAGTACTTTCAAGAGGACCGACACCTACCCAACGCTCTTCAATATTTTCAGCTACGCGCGCGTAAATTTAAACCACCTATACTTGTATCGTAGCCGAAGTATTCGTATATCATATCATTTAACCATCAACGTAATGAGTAACACCAGAAGCTTCAATTTCTGAAAATTTTTATTTAAAAATGTAACCTATGATCCTAAATCCTATAAGAAAGCAGTGGTTCAACTCTACATGATTTATGAATGACGAGTATAAACATTTAAACATTGTCGAACGAAGAAAATATCTGCGCATCAAAATCGTACTGTTGTAAATTTAAAATATCAGAAGTAAAACTAAGATAGAATGAAATTTATATGTTTACCAAGGTGAACTTAAGTCAAACAAATTATCATTATTTTTAGAAAAGAACTTTGATCGATGCAATATTAAGCTTACATTGTACATCGTTACGGTAGAATTTTATTTTTCTCGTCACTTTAGCAGGCGGTATGACTGGAGAGTATAAAAACTTAACTAATTCTGTTCACTACCCACGATTTTTCATTTGAATAATAGGAAGTACACCTCCAATGACAATTGAATTAAGTCATGATCCACGATCATGAGTAATATCAATTAAAGTAGATCGTCGTGCATGATGTGCCAATTTTGGGCAAGCAAATTCAAATGGTCTTGTATTTGTTAGATGTATCGTCATAATTCTAAAACTTCTATAAAAGGAAGTGATTCCATCATAAATAAATGAAGTTCTTGTTTTTTGTATAATATGTAGGTACTATTTAACTTATGAGGTTTTTAGCGGCTACGTATTTACCGATGCACAACTTGGAGTTGAGAATCATGTTCATATTGTCAGATTTAAGTTTGACAGATATTCGGATACGTTTTATCGATATTTGATCGAGCATAAACACTTGGGATTTTATTTATTGTTAGAAATTTTTCAACCCAAAATACAAGATAAGAAATGAAACAAAATTAACATTCAAGCAAGATGTTAATAATATCATCACGTCTGAATTGTTATTTAATTTAGAAATTGTTTACGAAGGATTTACTACATGAAAAATAATCTTCTACAAACTCTACTGAAATTAAGATAGATAAACAAATTAAATATAATTATAAATTCTGTAGTTTTCCAATTTTATACATAATATTACGCAAATTTTGTCAGATAAAGTTACACGAATTCCAAACAAACAAGTTCAAGTTCTCTCAGACTTTATAGTAGACTACTAAATTACGTTATAAACCTGTGCGACTGTGTTGTGAGCCAACTCTGCTTTTTCGGCAGACGAAATTTAGACCAGACAGAGGTGGATAAACCCGGTTTCGACAATTTTTCGCGACATTGGCAACAACGACATCGATGGCGACAAAACAAGTAGTAGCCAAGTACGAATGCCAGAAAATATCAAACTCGTGGTTTGCATTTATAATGATGTAGCTATTTCAACATTGATTTCATCCAGATGATTCCACATAGACCTCGTTTATTTCATCGTACAAATCGATAACGTAAATAGAATCACCTAAATATCTCTGTTATTTTTATAGTTGTAAAGATGTTTTATAGTGGAAGCTATAGGATGCTAGCAATAATTTTCCTTTGGAGAGTTCTCGAAGATTTCAAGGATGCTTCTACTTTTTTTTTTTTAATTGTGTTCTATAGCTTTTTATTTTTAACAGAAAGCGGCCGTTTGGAAGATTTCAACGACCCATGACCATAGTACAAGGTCATTTCTTAGCAAAACTTAGGTTAGGACTTGGAGAGTCTTAGTAGTGTGAAATAAAAGATACAGAAGAGGCGCGGTTAAGATATTAAACTTGAAGAATTCTTTTTGATACTCAATATATACTTTTAAATAATATTCCAACTATAATATACTATTTTTATTAAAAATATAATACCGAGTAACTCATTAAACCATATATATATATATATATATATATATGTAATACTAATTAATTCTTTTTAAAAAAGTACTTACATCATGCCTTACTTGTTTGAATTCTTATATTTGTGAATAAAGAACACAAATGTGTTAAATACAATTCAAACTCTTTACTTACATAACATATGTATATTGTATATTAGTTAGTTAAATAATTTATTTATGTAGACTGTCAGTAAATATTTTGTATTACAAGAAATTAATATGCAGAAAATATAACGAGCGCAATAATTTTAATACATTTCTGTAATTAAATTCAAATGAAATTTTTCACTTAAAATTCATTCGTTTGGCACTTAAGCCTCTACGTACATAAGTCATAAGTAGTACTCTATCCGAAATCATCTAAAGTGCACAATCATACGTGTTCCGTCTGTTTGCCAAGGATTCGCGACGCGGCTGTCATTTGATATTTCAGAATATGTGGTCATGTGTAGCTTCATGCGCAATTTCAAAGAATATAACACGTTAATTAACTCCTATTTAATTTATCGTGCGCTTGATTTGTCTTTAATAAATCAAATCGTAACAAAGAAAATTTAAACTTCGAGTTTTATGATATTTTTATATCGTCTTGCGATAAGCTTGTTGCCAACAACGTAAGTACTTGGGATTTCCTGCTACTTCAAGGAAAATACGTTTGAAAATGTTCGAATATGTCATCGAAATTATCGAAGAACCAAAGAATTATAGTTAGAAACACTGACATACTCGTACCGTTTTATTGGCAAGACAATCGTTTTATAACTATTAAATCTTAAGTCTAGAAATCTTAAAATCGTTTACTACCTTTTGTATATTGATGTATTCATATTAATATTGTGCATGAAAATATACGTCAGAGAAAAGTTATATATACTATGTATTTGAAGATGTTATTTCGACAATACTATTATCGCAGTTGAAGATGTTATTTCGACAATACTATTATCGCAGTTATGTAGAATAAATAATTTCTAGCGTTAAAACAGGTTTTAAGCATAAATTTCATTGCACTTTGACTATCTTGATTGAATGTCTCTACATAACCTGTTTAAACACTTTTAACTCTGATGTTAATATTTCATAATAATTATTAATTTGTTAGATTTGGAATATCCAATGCTTGACGCAATAATTTATTTACCTTGATCGATGACGTCAATTTTATCTTTCAAAGTACATTCATCTAGGTTTTCTTAGAAACTTCCAATAATATAGTATCAAATAATATGTCATGAAGATACTTGCTTTTGAGATAAAGTATAGTTTACTAAAATAGAGTTAATAGAGTGTAACTCCAAGTAGAATAGACTGTAGATAAAATAAAACTAGATACACGTCCTTAATTTCTTTGTGATTCTACTGTTAGTTAATGTAATATGTTGCATAATGTGTGTGCATGTGTGAGATATTGGGATACAATGGATAAAAAGAAGACAAAGACAAGTAATCATCAAAATGAATACAACTTTATTCTAAGAGGCGTTACGGTGGTATAGAAAATGTAATTAGAAGATTATATAGAAGGATGTGTTTTTCGACAAACAAGCAGAAACATTAAGTAAGTTAATTTTTGCTACACATTTGTTAGAAGTAAAATATTGAACACTTCTGTTTCACAAAATGATATTCCATAATGTTGAGAGTCGACGAATTATTTCTACAGGTGAACCAATGTTATTTTGATAAATTAATCTATCATCTTTGATTGATGTTTAATGACGCCGATCACTTAACGTTTAATATCTTGAACTCTTCAGATATCGAATTAAACGAAATTTGATAAAGATTGAAGGTTAATTAGCAGAATTTCTTGTTTTTCTAATTATCACAGTACGATTGCTAAGTGTTAAGTAACCTTTTAGTTAGAACATAACTTCAACATGTTTTATTAGCAAAACTTATTCTTAACTTTCAGTGGAAATTTACGTTGTATTAAATGCAAAACAAAAATATGATGGAAATTACAACAATTTTCTATAAAATTTTGGATACAATAATTTTAATTAAGCTCGATATATATGTAATTATCTTTTATTAGCATGTTATATAAAGGTATAGCAAAATAGTTTTCAATATCGATTACACATTAGTGTTCATCTTACGGTATAAATAATATGGAAAATTAATTTAAATATATATGTATACATAATTATTTTTCAATGACATGCTCTATAAAAAACATAGCAAAATGTTAAAGTTTATCATGTGTCGTGTGTTTTAATAAAGAAACTATCTCTCACGACGAAGGATACTGAAGCTTTCAGCATAGATACTAAATGTTTGTAAGGTGATATATTTTGCAACGTTAGCCCTATGGAAGGAATGGGAAAATGGTAGGAAAATTTTCGAGCCACGAATACGTCTCATATGCTAAGCGTGTGATTATCACGTGCTGGCCTATTACGTTTAGGAAGCAGCTGGCGGTAAACTAATGTTGATTGTTCCGTTGAACGAAAGGTTAACCGACAATTGAACTATTCTCTGTTACGTTGCCATCAAAAAGGATGATAATAATCGTTTCGATTGTACAACTTCTTCTAATTAACGTTTATGCTGAAAATGAACAAAGATACAGTTGTTTTTCCTTTGACAAACATACAACAAACGAAGGTCTAGTTTAATTATGTGCGTGTACCGGGTGAAATTTTATTTACTATATTGCTTAATGTGTAAATGTAGATGACATTTTTGAAACTTTTTATATTAAACTAAGAAATCTATTTTTCGTAAAGCGAGTAAAGGCGCGATAAGTTGCGACTGACTCCAATCTGGGGCATAACATTAACCATAACTAATATTGCAATTTTGATTTTATAAATTACTACAGAATTCTCTAACTACCTGCCCTATGTTTATGCATTTATACGATTGAATTGAATATAAATTTTATATTCGCGCGCACAGTAAAAGAGTAAATCGAAGAGGGCGTAAGAAACACTCCGATCTTTTTCAAGAGATACGAAGTCTCATATAGTGTCAGGTCTATATTGTATTTAGTCGATGATATAATGTTACTTCTATTCTGTACTTAATCAGTGAATTATTTCTTTCTTTCATTGATACGCAGATTATGAACTCATTTAACATTTTAGTTTCGTTTTTGATATTACCGACTGTAGGTCGGTAAGCATAGTCGATAATAATATCTCGACTGGTAGATTGCACTGCGATCATACTTTATGTTATGTAGATAATATTGGACAACGACATGGCGACATGATATTGCCGCTCTCAACGTTACCGACCCAACAAAACGTAGGTCTACACCGCCAATAGTGGTCAGAATAAGAACTAAAGACGATGACGATATTTTGAACATAAAATTATAATTAATATGAATGTCGTTAAAGAATTTGGTGGCATTTTTACAAAATCACAGTAGATTAAAATATATAATTAAACCATACGTTTTCGAAATTATTATTATTTATAATCATGAATTATTTTTTGTCATTAAAAATCTTCAAATTTGTCTCGAAGATATACATATTTGGAATATAAAAAATTATTCGAATTATCGATTTGAAATTTTTCTGCGTACAGCAAAATATGAGGACAAAATCTTTTATAATATTATTATGAAAAAATATTAAATAAAAACATTAATATTTTCGAGTATTACCAAAAATTTTTTGAAAATTTCAGCCGCAACAAATTAATCGAGCATTTTTTAAGTTTCTTAATACGATACATCGATAATTTATTGCTGTCATTTAGAACACTGTAATAAGATCCGTCATTTCTAAAGTTTAAAATGAAATCATTGTCTCACATTGTCCGTACAACTACTACTGTATATATCTAAGACGTATCGAAATGAATAGGATTAGCGATGTATTAATTTTATACGCGTTTTAGAGTAGAATACCGTTCTTAGAATAATGAACATCATCTGTAAATTCCATATGATTCAGAAAAGATCGTAGTACGGACCAGAAACATGTACAATGCCACTTAAAAAATACATTGTTGAAGATACGAAAACAAAGAGAGACTTTAAACCCATTTTTTATATACATATTTCGCAGAACGATGTTTTTGACACACTGGCTTGGGCAGCTCGGACTATTTTCGACGAATTGACTTGCAAATTTCACGATTTGCTTTTAGCAACATTACGTCTCGTTAAACGTTTGCCTATTTCATCTCGATAAGAAAATTTGCATATGTAACTAACGAACGGTTCATCTTTTTCGAGAAAGTCGAAATTCATTTCTTGGTGCATTTTATCTAAAATTATATTTATTTATATTATATAAAAAGAAAGAATAATGGTGTTCTTGTACTCGAGATGATTATAAATAATAATTAAAAAAAAAAAAAAAGGATAATGGCTATCAACTATTTTATTATAGAATTTAACATAATTAATGGCCGAGTTATTGGTTGTCACTCTCACATAGCAACGATTTTATTTATTAATTTTTTTTTTTTGTATTGTATTTTGTATTGAAGATCGATGTACGACGAATTTATTTGTAAATAATTATAGCACTCTAAATATGTTATTTCGTTGAGGAATCATCATTCAAAGATAAATAATTCTATTTTTTTTATTCTTTTTAAGATTTGCAAATATACAGGATTTAAAAGAAAAATATCTATCTTATTTCTTACAACACAGTCAACCTTCGAATAAATTAGTAGGATATCAATAAAAAATATATATCTCCAAGGAAATTAAAGTGACTTATTATTCTTTAATAAAAAGGGATATTGTAGAAATTTTAATTGTTCCAATTTATAGTAAACGCTGATTATTTCAAATTACAGATGAACTTAAAAATTCAAAATTAATTATTCTAAATCTCATATAACATGAATGAACTTAAAAATTCAAAATTAATTATTCTAAATCTTATATAACATGAATGAACTTAAAAATTCAAAATTAATTATTCTAAATCTCATATAACATGAATGATCTATGAGATTTAGAATAATTAATTTTGAATTTTTAAGTTCATCTGTAATTTGAAATAATCAGCGTTTACTATAAATTGGAACAATTAAAATTTCTACAATATTCCTTTTTATTAAAGAATAATAAGTCACTTTAATTTCCTTGGAGATATATATTTTTTATTGATATCCCACTAATTTATTCACAGGTTGACTGTGTTGTAAGAAATAAGATAGATGTTTTTCTTTTAATTTTAAACATTATATAATTCTTTGTCAACGCGATGATAAATCTTGAACCAACTCGTATCCGTTAATTTTACTGGCTTTAGTTATCGTATTTAATATGATTTACACAGATAGAACATCAGGGAAATCGTAATTAAATTCACTAATCCTCGTTAAGCTGCAAAGTTAAGATTTTCGACTTACGGAACGCTTTATCGTACGATAAAAATATCTTCAATTATAGCAATTCTGAGAGGACGAATGTTTGAAAAGCGCTTCATCTTTACGTTGTCTAGTTTCTCTATTCTATGAAATACATAAGAACGAGAATTAACAAGAATTGCGAAAGGAGTACCGCGATTAATTCAATTATCCATATAACGATGTGTTGTAAATTCAGAACGTAATATGTATATACATCGACAAATTATTTGTAGAATTTGTCATACGATCCACTCATCCAATTAACGGTTTAAGTTTGTGGTCTGCTTGTTGCATAGGAAAATGACAAAAGACTTTATCAGGTAGGCTGTTACTACAAATCGATAAAAGTTTTCAGATATTCACGAAAAATGGTGTATAGGAAGAAAAATAATGGTTTCAAGCACTCGCTAAATATTCTAATATAAACGACATAATATCATCAATGAAATAATTATATCTGTTTAAAGAATTTCTGTTCGCTACTTTGTAAAATATGAAACAACACGTCATTTAAAATCTTAGTGTTATCAGATACGCATGTGCATATAGGAATATATTTCATCACTCTTCATAAATTTGTTATGCTTTTATTGCACAATACCTTACAAGGTAAAATACATATTGCGATAAGAAATAATAGAATACTGATTTTTCGTTTATATAACAATGAATGATGCCTAACATTGGGACAGAGAGGACGATTCGTTTCTTTACTACTTACATATACCTGCATAATAGCTATAGTTTATTTAAGTTAAAAACGTAGCAAATCTCTTATCTTTACTGGCAGGCTAATACACGTATCGTTTACATGTTTCTTATTGTCAGTAAAACGTATGTCACGTTGTTTTCAGTAGCAAAACTATCCGAAAAGAAGCTGTAAAATAAGCAATTTTTCCAGGTACCCGTACGAATTAAAAATAAATATCCCAAAAAAGGTTTGACAAAAAATATTGAAAGAAAAACGCTAAATGGTAAGAAGGACAAAAAGTTACTTGATAATTCTTTCTTATGTCGTCTGTGTTAAATTTCGATATTAACGGAATATAAATCCAGCGATACATATTAATATAGATCTCCATTTAGCAATTTATTATATACATATCGTCGAGCTATTTTATAAAAGTGTTCGTTTCGATCACCGTTCTATTATTGTTCGAAACAACACCCTTGAAATACCTTACATTTTCAGATATTCCACTTATCAACATTCAAATACTTTGAGCACACACGCGCTATTTGCGAAAGTTGTTAATAGAAATTATCGAGCTTCAGTATATACGGATATTGTTTTCTACTTTACGTGCAGGCTATCTTTGAATTTTGTACTTTCAATTAGAGACATGGAAGCAGTATAATTTTCCATCCGTGTTTTCTTCTATATGAAAGGTAAACATAAAAATTTATTCACTCGATAGATATTCATTTTTAGACAGGATAAAAACAATTCCATTTTATCTTACATCTTAAAGAGAAGGAGAATTCTCCTTGATCTTGTACTTTTGCACGTATCAAGTGATCTATGGAATATTTTGTTCAAATATGTAAGCGCGAAAATAAACCATTAAAACGCATTAACGTCTGTGTAACATTGATACGATTTCTCATTTTATTTATATTCTTACTAAGATGGGTTTTCACCGCATTACAATCTTTTTCTACCGTAATGTTTGTTGCTAATTACCTATTGCTATTTTTTTATAACTTTGCACGAACACGTGTCCGTCTTCCGAGTATTTTCATCCGATTCGACTAATTTTTTGTTGTAATAACAGACACGATTATTCGTACTATTCCTCGGGTTTTCCATACTAATTACTAATCACTTGCGTCTTGTTATTTTACCACTTTGATGTCTACTAGACATATTTCGTTTTCTCTTTTATCAGGTATTTTTATTTTATTTTATTTTTTGTTTTTTAATATTCTTCTACGATTTATACCTTTGTTTCATTCGAATCTAAAATATCGGTATATCATATCGAGTTTCCTGTTCTTCCTCACGTTTCCTTACGTCTCCTGGGTAATTACAAAAAAATGTACGAAATACCCAAAGTATCAAAGTACACGTAAGAAAGAGAATAAGTAACATATTAAAAATAATCATTTATGACGTTTACATTCTGTCGTCCAATGATTCAACTTGGATGAAACGCAGCGAGGAATGTATCTACGAAAACAGTATCACGTCATAAGACTTTTCCCGTTGCCTGGTCAAACACTTATCAATGGACAGTACCAAGAAATAACAGCAGCGAAGCAAAAACTCGTAATTCATTATGATCATATTGCTTGGCAGAAGCTATGATTCTCATTATTCGCAATACCTTTATACAAACTTCATCAGAATAATTTACGATATTTTAATATTATAATGTTATCAATCATATAGATTGCATGTCTATATACATTACGTACATATACTATGTATAGTAATATTACATATATATCAATATTATTTGAATTATTCGTGACCAATATCTACTTTCTGCGTATTAATTGTAAGCAAACTTTCAAAGAATTGTATCATTTAAAATACCTTTTACTTCTTTGCTACTATATTCGAGTACACAACGTAACAGTATATATTGCAACAATTTAGAAAATCGTCCGAGTCAAACGTTAAAGAAATTACTCATGTAATACGCTAAACTAACGGTATTGCATGTACCACTAAAGGGACGAGCCTTTTTCCATAATAAGGACTGTTTCAAGGTCTTGTGAGCCTTGAGTCATCAAAGAAGATGACTCGTATAGACAAACAAATTAAAACAAATTGTTAGAGTTATCCTAACGATGCATTATCGAACAGCAAAATATTAAGATCTTCTATTTGAATATTTTCCCATTTATTGTTATACTACTTTATTTTATTGCATTTTAGTATTGTATATATATATATATTATGTTATAAAATCATAAGCAAAATATGTCTTTTCAGCACTGATTATTATTGGTTATTATCGGGTATAATTGTATTTTACATAGGAACTACGAAATTACTAAATGATTTCTTCTTTTTAATAGCCTTTTCAGTCTTTTAATAGCCTGCCAGTTTTATGGATTAATAAATTAGAAAAATGTAATTTGAAAAAGTACATACCATGTTCCCAGCATCTGTATATTCACACTGGAGCTAAATTATCTTTGTAACGTCAGTCATTTTGAATAGATATACAGGAATCGTATAGTACATGAAAACAGATTTATTTTCATTTCTACAGAGGCTACATACGCACTCGTATACACAAACAATTGTTTGTTTCAATATCAGACATAATGTCACCCGATTGTTTATCGTGCAAAGACTATGATAACGTAACAAATGTATTTGCCACGCGCGTGTACACAGATATACATATACATGCATCTAAATACAGTATCGTGAAAAAGTGTTAGGCCACTTAACAAATGAAAATGTTTCATCATTATGACTAAATATAAAGATACTAAATACGTAACGCGTCATATCAATTACACACAACCAAATAATAATTCAAGGATTATCGTTAACGACCTCATAAAGAAATATCGGCTAATTTAAGATAACTAATATTTTTTAGATATTATCATAATTATTGTATTTGCATGCGTGACAATTTCTTGTCCTCCTGATAACAAAATTTCTTTCGGCGATCTTGTCAAATAACTTTCCAGTGAATATATTTCGTACGACCTGCCAATCTGTTTTTACCCTTGCAAACAATTTATTTACATTCTCGATTTCCTCTCTCCTCGTGTATCATACGTCATTTAATCTAAGACTTTACTTATCAAAATGTTCTAAATCAAAGAGAACCATAAGTTATCAGGATGTAGCGACAATATAAAAATCGTTTCTATACGTAGCTATGTAAAAGGTATCTCATAAAAGTATGATCAATCGTCGTTGTAAGATCAGTATAGTAAAGGGTCTGAGATTTTCGTACATCGCTACGTATGTATGCGGATAAGAGACAAGGAAATTTTATTTCGTTACGGTTAATTACTCCGAACCGTAACGACCATGGTATAAATGGCGATCTCGCGATCTCGAGTTTAGCCAATCGAATGCATCAATCGAAAACTCTAGAGAATAAATACACAAACGTGTATTAATCGCCGTTCACTCGTGGAACTGGACTAGTCGACCCTGGACCGAATGTGTATGGCAAGTGTAACCGCTTAAAAGCATATAGCCCTTCACGAATTCCCGATGAAAACGACTCGAATCTCGTGTAAGAAATGCCTAACAGACATATGGGCAAAGGTAATGTGAAAACAACTCGCAATCTCTTCCGACGTATCATAAATTTATCAGTCTAGAGGGGAGCAAGATAAAGAAGAATTTTCTCATTATCGATTAACCTTTCTTTCAAATATAAAAGGTATATCAACATCTAAAGTCCATGATTTCAAAGCAAAGTACGACTAATAAATTGGATGTTACCGATAAGATTTCTGTATCGAATTCTTTGGCGTAGCGTAAGAGAAGGTGGATCAAACAGTACGAGAAATATCGATTGATGATTGAACGATCGATCAACAAGCGTATCTGTGAATTTCAGACGATAAATAGATTCCTTGACACGTTTAAACTAATATTCGATTGTAGTCTAAAAATCTTTCGCAATCATGTTCTGTACTGATTTTTTTCTTCAGTGTTATAACGAACGTTTTACAAGCTTTCGAAATTTCGGAAAACTTTTAACCTTCTCGATGTTTCTTAGAATAGGGAAATAGCTTTTCCTACGTAAATCCGGACAAATTATTAATCTGTTGAGCGTTTTTTAGAACAGGAACGTTACCTTAGGGTCTTAAAGTCGAAGATTAAAAGGTATTAGTTATAAAATTATATGAATGGTGATAGCTATATGGATTATGATTTTTTATTCATTTCTAAGAAATCGAAAATGAATCTTTTTTATTTTTTACCTTTTCCTACGAACCTAAAAGAATAGTCTAGTATCTTTAACTTCTATTCAATATACACATTCGAATTTTTTCTTTATCAGAATATTCGTCGTGTTGCACGATTGTTGTACATGTATTCGTAATTGTATTACATAAGAATCAGGTTTAATTAAATCATAGAGTTATGGAATCTTGATAAAGAGTGGTCTTGCAGATCGTTTAATTTTCTCTCGACTATAACTAAACTGCATACATATCCGTAATTTAGTGGATTCATAACATTGTATCTGTATATGTGGGTATGTATGAGTCGTACCGCGAACAATTATAATGACTTGCAACACGTGTGAGGTCGTTCATGATGATGTGAGGCTAGGTTTCTTCCGAAGTGACAAATTAGTCGGTTCTAGGATAGGTATGACTAAGCATAGCCGAGATACACATTACAGTATAAGCTAGGTCTAGATTATATCCGACAGGTGCACATTGTATCTACGTATAATCAATAGAAATAAGGCAACTGCAGTCTACCAGCGAAGCAATGCAATAAAATTACGAAAATTTTGATAAAGCGTATTCTATTGTATAGAAAATAAAATCAGGTATGGATATATGTCGAAATGCAACATTCATCTTTCGTATCATTTTGTTAATGATAAACGTCGTCGGTTAATTATTTTTAAATTATAAAATTCTCAAGAATCGATAGCTGTAAATACGTCGTAAAATATGAATTTACCGACGTTCAATTTAAATTGAAAGTAAGGGAGGATAATTGGTTTCCTCGAATTAAATTATAAAATTCTTAGATAGTTGGAAACGTTTCAAAATTTACCAAATGGTCGATCTAAATCCACGTAAACGCTATCCTTGAATTGATCTTTTAAATTGTACATTCAATTTGTTTATCCGTAATTCAAAATGAAATGAAATCAATTTCTTGATACAGATTCTTCTTTGATACAAATATCGGTTAATTCCGTGAGAAAACGAGATATTACCGGATTTTATATAACAAGCTTAATTATGTCTTATGTTACTATTACAATTTTTTTACTATTTCTTCAAGATATCGAGCTTCAGTCGAGATGGTTTAAAAATAGTTTAACGAAGATACAACTAAACTTTAAACGAATTCGAAATTTCTAAGGCATACATTACACGTATGCAGTTTTCTCTGTATATAAATACACATATGTATACTTTTTATAGAATTTGCAAACAAATGCTAGGAATTTAATGCAGTCGATAATTTTTAATGTGTATATTATATGTTCTGTGTATATAATATATGTGTACGTGTGTTTCTTTATAAAATTTTCAAACAAAAGCTATAAATTCCAACGAGATAGGTATATATAATCGTATTTAGGAGAATAAAGATCGCTGTTTAAGGTGATCGTAAAGTGGGAGTATGGAACTTCCTAATTCCATATATTACACAGAATAACGTGTCGGCTAGAGGTAAATCGACCTTGATTCGAAGTAGTAACTTGGACGATATAGCAAGATGGAAGTGTGATATCCATCCTAGTAGATACCAAGTATATTTCTTATGTAATATAAATGAAATTTATGATAGAATAAATTGAACTCGCTCGTCAAAATTTACTCACCGGTGTCATTATCGTGCCCTTGAATTCCATCTCCCACATCCTCGGTGGCCGTGGAAAGAGCTGAAACCAAGACAAACAAAATCGTTCTGTACTCTCGTCTTTATTTAACGTTTCTCAAACGCAATTATTAATGCACACCGCGTTATAAACATACGCGCCCTAGAAAGTGATCGCGGCCTTCCATGCTTCACGGATAAATGTTCTCTTTGAAATTATTAGTTATTCGCGGAATAGGTACGCTATCATTCGTAAAAAAATGAAAGGTACACTATCATTGATAACAAGATGCATTCCTTGCTTATCTATGTATGTAGAAATTGAAACTTGAAAGTTGAACATTCCATGGTCAATGATAAAAATAATGGAAATTTGTATTGTTAAAGAAATACATATATTTTTAGGCCATCGTATTAATCACGCATATACTTGGTTAAATCTTTAAAAATAAAGTTTACGATATGCTCTTTTAATGCATAATTCATCCGTAAGAAAAATTCTAATGCATATGAGTTACGTAAAAGTCAGACTGATCGATATAATTTTATCAAGGTTAATTGCTCTATTTTTCGAGAATTAAATATCAATCTTTAGTATGTGCGTATTCTTTGATAAAATTCTTAGAAAATAGAGTTAATCGATTTGGCTTCTGAATGGCTCAAAAACATATTTACGTCGTTATACACTTGATGAATTTATTTGTAGACAGTTAACTCCGCAAATATCGAACTGATCTAACGCTAAATTTCATGTACAGTCCCGTCCATAAGTCACCGGATACTTGTTTATTTTAGAAAAAATTATCGTTTGAACATTGATACGACTTTCTGCATTGATATTTTATCGTTTACCCGTAAGTCGCTCAGTTGGATTAAAATATGCATAATTTTATACCATGAGATAATCTACATTATGAAATGAAGTTAGCATTTATGTCAAATGTTGAAATTACGCAATGTTAAGAGTGTGTGTAATACAGTAATTTTGCTCAAAGCAAGTAGTCGATTTACCTTGTATTCAAGCGTCCAGTGACTTGTGAACGGTAGTGTATATTTTTACACATAATACTGATTAATTGTACAGTAGAAAGTATGCTGCTTATCTATACGCACACATATATACACATCGGTAAGTAACAGCTAAGTGACGTTACAAAAAGCAATAATGCTGGTACATGCGTTTTCGACGTAGGTAAATTTTAAAGGAACTATCGAAATAGCAAAGATAAGCAATTTATAAAATATAG
Source organism: Bombus terrestris (assembly GCF_910591885.1). NCBI lineage: Eukaryota > Metazoa > Arthropoda > Insecta > Hymenoptera > Apidae > Bombus > Bombus terrestris. The sequence goes on from NC_063277.1 coordinate 6,827,287, forward strand.
AAATAGTGGGAAAAGAAGATTGAACTATTTTGAATCACGAATATTTGCGTAGCCTGGACAATTTTCCAAATAATATATTATTAAAATTAATATTTTCTATCAGTATATTTTACTTGTTTTTCGGCTTTACGGCTCGGAAAAGAAACTTGCCTTACATATTTCTAACTTTTACTCATTCTCTTACTTTACCTGGAACACTCATTACGTACAAAGACCCACACCTATCCACACTCCCATCTCAGACACACATATCTCATCTTATATCTAATACTAACACTTAGACAATATTTTCTGTTAGCAGTTAGAATGTATGCAGTCAGATATTTTCTAAATGTTGTGTATGTAATGCGTAATTCAATCTTTTATTTAGCCGCTCTTTTTCTTATAAAACAACCCGTATTGCCTTTGTGAACAATTATTAACAATAACGCTCCTTATCGTATGACTTCTAAATAATTGTCAAAGGCAGATAAAAGAAAACTTATTATTCGTCGTTGTTTCGTTATTGATATAACTGTTCGTCATAATCCGATTGCAATCTTAAGATGGAAGATCTCAGAGAAGATGTAATCAGTTTAGTCTAGAACAAATTCTGACAGAAACATAAAATACAATTGGTTTCAACTGAAACTTTCTAGTAAACGTAAACAAACACAAATGCAAATTAAGGCTCAATAATGCGTACTTCATTTGCTACGTAATTTTAAATCTTTTAAGTTCTTAAATCATACTATCGCGTTATTTCGTAAAAGCTTGAGGCTCCGATATAATCAAAATCAGCGAGTTTAGTACTTCTTTTTTCATTTTAACGATAAGAATGCCTCAAAAGCCTTGTCTCCAACCCATTTCGAATGATTCGATATATGCTGAATGAACGATATATAATTTGATTTCAATTGACTTTAGAAACACTAACACGAATGTAAATCATGTATGGCTATCACTATAGCTATTCTACAAGTTAATGGAAAAAAACAAAGGATTAACGTAAATCAACGAAACTACAATTTACTTGGATAGTCTTACATAACAATTTATTATATAACTAGTAGTATCAGTAGCATGACAAGCAATACATTGTAAAATATTTAAATTTTAAATATTATACATCATGTAGGATAATCGGATATTTTCTAATGTATGGAATTTACTTTAATAATAATTTTATTAGTTAATTTGTTACACAATTTGGTTTGTTGTCTGTTTCATTAGCAATTTTATTATCATATTCGTTCCAACTGCGTAGAAGAATTTGCTGATATTGGTAATTTGTAATTTGCAACCTGTAAAATTTTCCTAATAATATTAGAAATAGCATCTGCGTTTTTCCAACTATTAACTTCAACTCGTCAATGTGATTCACAACCTGTCACAGTTCATATACAAAACAAATCTTCCTATTGCCATTTAAAAGCTTGAACGAGGATAGACGATTAATTTGCATTGCACGGAATGAAGCGTGATCAATTTCTTTTTTCCGCCAAAAAAGCCTTCAACGCGATCAATGACACGTGAACGTGCAACATTAAAATCCTGCTAGTACAACAGACCGGAAAAAAGATACAAGAACGTCGACCGCACACTAAGAAGTTACGCTAATTCTCATTCAACGAGAATAAACTTCATAACAAGCTCACTTTCAGGAAGTTAACAGTACCGGAAAATAAATCTATAGCTATGCAAGGTCGGCAATTGGTGTCTTAATATCGCTCATTTTATTACTCTATTATACCAGCTGCACGAATCTTTTCCTACTAATAAAATAGATTATATCGTACCGTAGCATTGAAAGGATGCACAATTCAAAACCATTAGCTCTTTTTAAAAGATACAAAGAATTATTTTTGAACGCAAGAACAGATTATTTTATTAATCTACGTAGTACAGCATAGAACACATTCTTTCTTTAAATAAAAATATACAAAGTAACCAGATAGGCTTTTAGAATTATTTTTGTCATACTACTTTCTACTTACGTACATTGGCAATTTGAAAATGTTTTGTCATATCTAGAAAAATTATGCATTCAAGGAATAATTAAAAGTTTCTGTCAGAAAGAGAATAAAATTCGTAAAATAGTATCAAATATCATTTTCTATCTTTTCTCTGTATAATTTCAAAAAACTTTAGAGAAACCATTTTTCGAGTCACATCTTTTTTTGTAATAAAGGGATATTAGAAAAGTGATACAAAAAACAAATTTCCGAGGAAACCAATTTGATACAGAAAGTTTGCAGTAGAACATTATTAATTAACACTATTCTACAGTCATTTGATAATGAAAATATTTTTCTACAATTTGCATTGTTACTATGCAGTATATTACTACATTATGTATACGTAATATGATAATCGATTAAATAAATTATCATACATTGTAGTAACAGGAGATAATTGTTACCATCACTTTTAAAGGCAAGTTCATTGAATATGCAAATCAATAGCAACTAACAATGAAAAATTCCTAAAATCCCCGTGTATTTAACAAAGTCGAAATAAAGCGGCAAATTAATATTACAGATATACTATAATGCCTTATCAATTATCCAGATTTTTGACGTTATTTATACCACTGAATTGTTCAATTTGAAATCATCGAATGAAACGAAAACCAATGGAAACCACGTGACTCAACCGGAATTCAAAGATTATTACTCAAGGACAATTATAATTGTAGGTTACTATGTTTACGTTGACGATTACTGCGTGTTACTTCAACCTTTATATTATATCAACAAATTCCAAAACAACTGGCCAACACACAAGAAACGAAACGCTCCGATCGACTAGCAATGAAAATATTTTGTTCACACTAAACAGTGTCTTTCGTGACGTTAACGCTACGTTTTCCTTTGAATTATTATCCAATAACGATATCCGTTGGATCGTACTTACCACCAAATAGATAGATTATAAATATTGATTAATCTCTGTTTGGCAAACAATCATAAAAATCATGAGTGATATCAATTACATAAAGTTGAAGGAACATAACATAACATTTGGAATGTATAAGTACTTTTTTATTTCTCATTATCCAAGTTTTGCTATCTCTGACTAATTCCTGAATATTTTTATTCGATATATTTATACTCAAGTAAATAAATTGTAATACGAGTATATGCAATATTTATTTGCGATTCTAATTGTATAATATAATATATATTTATATATGTATATAATATTATACAATTAGAATATCAATAGAATGTTAATATAATCCTTTACTTTGCACGATGAATAATTTAACAAAGGGATAGGGTTAACTAAGTTGATCGAACGACCGATTTACCTACATTTATTTATATGAATTAATTATACGAAATTTTTTAAGCGGAACACTTATTGAATGTTACATTGATACTGTTATTGCGATTGAGAAAGACGATTAAATTCTTCAATTGAGAGTCGGATAATGTACTTGTAATAAAATTACGATTTAAGCCATAAACGCGAATATCAAGTTCACGTGTTTGTAATGCAACTATAAATACTCTATCCGCCCAATAAATCTTTATCTTAACTTGATTTTTATTCAAATTCCGAACAGATAAAGCAGAGAATCTCAAAGCAGAGAATTAGAAAAAAATTAATAAGAAATATTGTAATTGGCCTTTAACGAGAAGTATAACCTTGGATACTTGGCAAGCAATTGTGATACTTGAGCGAGTAGCGTACTGTGCATGAAAATGAGCGAACGCATCATCAATTTTACGTCACATAATCTCAATGAAAGATTGCTACACTGCAGTATATATCTCATGTTTTCGAGCAAACTCCAATTCTCCTAGCTACCTGTGACTTCTTACTTTTCAACGAGGCGAAAAAAGAAGCGTGGCTGTTATCTAAAAACGTAATACCTTTATTTGCACCATTTACGTCGGAGATTAAGACAGAAGGAGACGCGAAACGTAAAATTCACGAGGCACGTCGGTACTGTAAGATCATTTTATCGCTTCTCGTAATAAATTTTTCAAACGTGCATGCAGCCTCGCTTGTCATATGAAAGGGGAGGGCAAATATCGGCAGAGAATATTTTTGTATCTCGTTCGTACGAATCATGCGGCTTAACATTACGATATAAAGGAAACGATAATCGTGAAACGTACAATACCTTGCGAAAGTATTCCAACGTCTGCAGGAACCTTTTGTAGATGTATTTTATGTATGTTATACGAAACATTTTGAAATTAAATCGACACTAATAAGCGCCGATAAGTAGACTGCGGAATTTTATGTATTTATGGAAAATTCTAAAGTTCAAACATACATAGAATTATACACACAATATGCAAAAATATATAGAGTATCCAAAGCGAAATACCTATTATAATATTTAGTAAGTAAAATAATTCTCTACCTAGTTTTTTTTATTCATAAAAATATGAGCTTGTATAAAATATACACGGTCTAGTATAATAAGACACGACTATCGCGGTTCTATTGGTAAAGTTTGAAACAAATCAAATCAAAGTCTACATAGAAGCTACAAGATATCTAATTAAATAAAATTAACATATTTAAACTGAAATATTTAAACAGTCAGTTATTTATTATGTTAGTAAATCTTACAATCAATAGGATTATCCTTAAGACTCATTATTAGTTTAAAGTGATTATTCATACTGTATACTAATCTCTTGCTAATTATATGTTTACAATAAATATCTTGTAATCTCTATATATATTCGTAGATTGCCTTTGGATTTTATCAACATGATCATAATAACCGTGTCACGTTACAACAACAACGAAGTTTCAGACTGTTTTATATAAAACGTACGTTATATGTATAAAGGTTGTACATGGTAAGTGTTAATATATTTTGGCGAACCACTGTACGAGCATAAAAAAACGAACGTGCCGTCAGGTATATTCTTGCAGGAGACTGTCCGCAGGCTTGTTCTTGAACCTCGAATGACAACAGTTTTCAATTGAATGATCGCGATGATACTTTATTACGCGCGTACAACGATGACTTTATTGCAGCGTTCAATATAGCGAACCCCATGTTCAACCTATATTTTCTCTGTTCACTCGTCTATTAAGCGGGATAACTAGTTTTGCCGATTATAATTTAACTCGTAATGGGGGAACGTTCGAAGAGGAGGAGCATAACAAAGTCATTTAATCCGGCTGATTATGTATCAACGATGTGTGAAAGGAGAAAAGTGTCGTTTTTATCGTTGTCCGCGAGTATTCGCTGCGACTTTTTATGCGAAACTTGCGCGTTCCAACGAACATGACGCGTACAGAAGAATATAAATATTTCGAAGCATGGAAGAAGCAAAAGTATCGAAAGAAATTTGACAAAATCCATAATATACGAGACAAATGAGAAACAACTAACGACGTAGTTATAACCGTACAGAAGCAGAAACAGAAACGAACGTCTCGTTCCACTGCACGGAGTGGATCGTGCGTTGGGCACCTGAAAGGTCAGCCACGAGTTACACAAAAGATGGGCAAACGAGAAAGCACTTTCTTTACCACATGCGATCCACGTAGGCCGTGCAGCATGCTGGACATGAAATGTTGGTTGTACGTACCGACTTCGGCATGTTGTACGGAGAATTCCAACATAGTAAGCTGAAATCGGCAGAATTGACCTGGGCTATCGTTTGTCGGCGTAAGGGTAGGGTAAGACCGCACGGCAAGGACACATAGATGCACCAAAACAACGACCTTTATATACGTATATATTCGATATATATATGTATACACTTGATAGGAACAATGCGATACTTTGAAATGCACTCAAGCTGTCAACCGTGTGTGTAGGAAGAAGATGGCGACGGGCTAATCAAGCGTTAGATCCTGAAACATACTTAGAATCCGACAAGTTTTCATCGATGCGACAAGTCAGTCAGTCTCCTCGCGGTCTCTCGGTTAGCTTCGAATTTCATACAGCATCGACACCAATATCTCTTCTATCCTTTAGAACGATAGAAAACTTCACGGACACGCATTAACCACATAGGCAAGCACACACGAGATCGCGAGCGCGCACTCCTCTCCCGATCAGCTATGTGTTGTATATAGGTATCTCTTTCTCTGTCTCTTTCTCTTTCTCTCTTTCTCTGCACTAGCACGCGACCACGCGCGGTATTTACGCGTTAAAAGTAACGGGCAAGGTGATCGTGGATAGAGTCTCTCTCGTTCGTCCGAAAACAGAATTGAAGAAGAGGAAGCAAGACAGAGAGACTTTTCACCTTCGACGGACTTCACTGGACTGACTTGAACCAAGAACGCTCCCGTTCCCGTTCCCGTTCCCGTTCCCTCGCCAATGATTTTCTCCCTCTTCTTTCTTATATCTCCTCGCTTCTCCTCCTCCACCTTACAGACCCTCCTCTTCTTCTTTTCTCTGTACGTTCTGTTGTCCCTCCCTTTCCCTACTTTTCTCTTTTCTCATTTACACCGCAGCGTGTTTTCCTTTCCCGAGGGAACCGATCAACGCACCTGTTGTCGCCGCACTGATCGAACCACGGCTGTCGAACCATGCTGAATGATACAGCTCCGAGAAGCTTGTACGCCAACCTCTCACTTAGCCTTATATAGAGTGTCTGTCACGCGTTAAGAACGCTCCGTGTTTTCGATTAGATTCTTATCGGGCGAAATACAGTAGCACAATGGGACGGCACAGAGTTTTATCGTTGGCTATGAGGAAACTGTAACCAAATTGTCTCTCCTCGTTTCGTCGATTGTTATCGAAGCTTCTCTTTCGTTTGCTGATTCGCTCAAAAATTTAGAAAGCAGACCAACAAGCTTCTCTAGAAAGTATATACGTGTATGTTCGCGTGTACGTTCTCACCGACAGGTGCACGTAGTTGGATATTCAAAACTTATTCATCTGTAAACCGCGCTAAATAGGATGTTTTCTGCCGAAGACAAAAAAACGTCGCGGATCTTTGCTTTTCTGAACTTTACCGTTCTATTTTTTTCTCTTTGTCTTTCTTTATTTTGTTCGAGTTGCCGAGCAGAAGCGAATAAATCGAATATTTCCGCTGGAGTGTAGTTTTGCTAATCGAATCTAAGGCACCGGCGAGTGAAAGCACTCGCAAGTTTCGATTTACGAACACGCTGCGGTGTATTAGAAAGAAAAAAGGAAGAACGGAAAATAGTAATATCTACGAATAATATAGTAGTATAGTAACTGAAATAGAGATTTGTTTGACCTATCAAAAATTATAACGTGTGATTCTGCTTTAGACGTTTTATATCGCGTACACACGCATTTTATTACCTTTAAATTTCCAGTAAATACGCGAAATCCAAAACAGGCAGAAAAGAAATCGAACGACAAAGTTTCGTCTGATTTTTAATATTTTAGATAGTTGTCTATGTATAATGTTTGTCTATTTAATGTCTTGCTATGCGAATATTCTATTTGGAACTTGAGAAATTACAATTAACAGCGATACAGATTAAAGTGATTGCAAAACACGGTACGTCTGCGCTGTTTGCGCTGGAAAGAATCTATCGATGACCGTTAACCTCGATGGTTTCCGGACTACTGACAACACTCGGACGTCATGTCCATGCGTTTAGCTACCGAAAGATAAAAACACCGTTACATTCTTATACAAATAAAGCTTATTCATAGTTAATTTCTTATTTTGGAAAATTTTGCTCGAGAATCAACACACAAACTGTGTAAAGTAAGAGGAAAAGAAGATTTAAGTCGTTTTGTTGTTATCGATCATTATTTGACGAGTCAAATAAATCAAATTGTCTGAGTAATCTGTTCCATTTAATCACTTCCTTTAGTCTTGATTAAGCTTTACTTCAACTTCGTCACTCGTGTGGAAAATTCCATTTTTATGGAAGAAGATAAAAAATCAGGAAAATTTTATTTATCTGTACTTTCTAATATTAATATATCGTAATATTAATATATTGTTTATCGTAGGATAGTTTTTGTAAGATTGGTTTGTTTTCTAAGTGTCGTAATTTACTTTAGATATCCAGAAAGAGGCAAGTTATTGCCTATATACACACGAAGAAATCTTTTAAAAAATATTTGTCTTGATAAACACAATAAAGACGATAAGCAGTTTTGTTGATAAAATATTTTTTAATCAGTATACGTGTAAAACAGAAACAGTCTTCGAGATATCATGATATTAACAAGAAATTTTTTAATTTTACTTGTAATTATAACAAAAATCGTTCCCGCGAATGGAAAATGAAACTATGCAAAAATTTTAAGAGAAACTGAAGGAAAACTTGCGAGCATACTTATCCTCTCCGCTTTATAAATCTTAGGTCGCCATAGATAAAATGACGTAAAACGACATGTATTTCGAAAAAAAAAATTAGTAAAGATAATTTTTTAAATAACCTAATGATCATAAAGTATAAATTATTAAACGTGAAGACATTTATGTACGTGTATTATGTGTAGAATAAATGACAACAAAATTTTCACTTAGGACACTTTATTGATAAAATCTTCACATTTTCAAGTACGACAAAGAATTTCAAACAGTCTGTTCTTATACAATCGAAGTAAGAGTCTCAATCAAGAAATAAGAATTTCAATCAGGCTTTTATAAAGTCAAGAAATGAATCACGGATTATACATGATGAATCGAGATGTGCATACAAAAGTCAGTTAATTCGGCAGATTACAACAAATTTCAATTAAATCAAACTTTATCTTTATACTTAATCTTAATCGATAATATTCCTACCTGCTAATTTTCATGATTTTATTCGATCATATAAACGATCTTCTTTGATTGGCTATTATTATTATCATTACACGTTTATGAATTTTATTGTTATATTCTACGCGCGGTTACTGCGTATATTTAGAATTCAAAGAATCATAATTACGGTGGGTTAAATGAGTAAAGTAAAGTTTTGCATAGATTCCAACTATCTGGTTTTGTAAAAAAAAAAATTCGAAATTTTCATGGACACGAATAAAATCATGAAATATATCGATCAATTAATTTAATATTTTCAGACTGCGCAGATTAGTTTAAAGTGGCAAATTGTTAAATCGATTTCGAGGAAATATATTTCGCGATAATAGAATTACTTGACAGCTTTTACTACTCGCTAAATTTGCTTAACTTAATCTATTAGAACAAATTAGCGTTAACTGCCAACACGTCCAAGGTCAGTATGGTCAATCAATCCACTTTTCCCCTCTAAAGCTTTAAATCAACGTAGGCGAGTTACATACATACCAAGAGCAATTCAAGTCAGTAAAATTGTACCATCCTGAGCCTTGCGTGCCTGCTTTTATTACTTTTCATATAAAATATCAGAATTATTGAAGTCGTTTATAATGTATGTAATGTAATGTAAGTTAAGCAACGTAGAAAAAACTTTCGCCACGATCAAGTTTAACCGATACATTTCAAAATCATTCGTCGTGACTATAGAAAATTTGTATCGTTCATTGCGACCATATAATATGTTGACAATACGTGATTAAAAAAAATAATCAACAATATATTTTTAGAGATATTTTAAGTTACCATAATAAAGTAATAGTTTGAGGGAGGAAATTATAAAAAATAATTTTATAATAATTATAACAGAATTCTCGTATGCGAATTAGTGCAAAGAATTTTTCGCTTGTATGCTGTTTTCTATATAAATTTGTTTGATATATACTGAACAAATTAGAAAATGTTATTTTGGTAACGATCGCAGTTCGAATGATATATTGGATACACAACGTATTGACTCAGTTGGAACAATGTGCTAAAATATTTTGTTAGATGAGGAAAAAGAAGAAGCAGAACAGAAATAAATCCTGGCAATTAGATACATTAGACAGTTTTTTTCGTGTTCTATAATTTTTTTATCACCAAGGAAATTTATTATCATAGGTTAACGTTATTATCTTTGTTCGTTAGTGTGACAAACGGTGCAGATTGAAAAATATCTCAATATTCCGAAAGTCAAGAGTTCTGTAAACATTCGACTCATTTATCAAGTTATAATGATCTATAAAATCAAAGCGAACAATCGTTTAATTTATCAAAATATAATCTACTATGAATAGTTATCAGTACGCGATATGTATAGGAAAAAGAATACCATTGCAATACAATTATTGTATCTAATCATGTTTAACAATTAAACATATTTTTCTAAAGCAATAATGAACAAGATAATTTCTATGCACGTATATTGTAATCGTATTGAATCTCCATTAGTACAATTGAAAAATACGAAACAACCAATTTCTCTCTTTACAATTGGATAGTAAAACGAATTTGTAACTAGATAAATTACGTTCTTTAAATTCGATGTAAATTATTATTAGCTATGTTATAGTTTCCTAGGATTTTTAAACTATATATTTAATTATATTTCAGTCATGACTTATATACCCATTTTATATAATATTTTATATACATTATTTAAAGCATATTGCCAAATTAATTGCTATAACCTAGGTATAAAATAAATTGTGAGAAAAAGTAAAAATATTGTGTGTAATAATACATATCACAGGTTTTCCTTACATTTGTAGTCTTAATAGTCTTGGAATTTTCTCATTAGATTCATTCTTAAATAACTGAACCATTGAGTCAGATTAAATGTTCTCCATACAAGAGCAATTTATTGATAAACTCTTCGGAATTGTGTAAATAATGGTAAACATATGTAGTCACCGTTAAGGATTATCAATGCGAGAGACCTTCGCGGGAGGTAGAAACGTCAATATTTTTAACGAGGACGCAAAATAACTCATTAATCATTGCGATAGAAATCTGGTAAACAGTTTAATTCTAGAATCTGCTTTCAACGTTGTTTCATTCCATTTATCTTTATTCGTTTTTATTGTCCATTTTTTCCATATATAATCGATGCTTAGAATAATCCTACTTCTAGAAACGATCTACGATCTTTTAAATCGTGGTATTTATTCGAACAGATGTTTGAAATAGCTGTATACTAAAACCATCGTCAGAACGACGAAACTACTACTATATTTTGCGGTGGAATTTTTTACATGATACAATAACGCGTAATTTTCATCGCAACGCTAAACATACCAAAGCTTGTTCTACACAAGAGATCGATAGACATTCTTTCGTATATTTCAAATCCCGTATAAAATCTGTATATAAGTTAACAGTAGAACTATGAATCTGTTGTATGTATTTAAATATTCTATATGCCGATCATTATAATTCGAACGATATTAATTAAAATGAATGGAGCTACATAATCATGCCTCTATTTCAGTAAAGATCAATATTAGTTTTGGAAAAATACCTATATGTTTTCAGTAATTATAAAGAAACAAAATCATTTTGACGGGTTTGGTAGTTCGAGTGTTAAAGAGTTAGCATTGTGTAAGTTGTGCTGTAACTTGTATGTGCCAGGAATCGCTAAATTTTTGCTATATAAATTGCATGTTGTAATCAGAATAAAATACGAAAGCCTAGGAATATTAATTTACAACGTAAAACAGGTTAACAATACATTTCCATCGTAGAGTTCATGTATTTCTCGGCATTGCTGTCGCCGCAAGTCATGTTACGTTCGATTACGAAAAAATATTATGGAAATGTAGAACACCTTTCGATCTATGACAATGCATTTTTTTCAAGTTTCAAGAACTAGATCTGAATAAAACGTGCGTTATTAGTTTAGATGGTAGCAGTAACTTGCGTCAGTTTCTGTGATGGATGATTATCTGTATCTCGAAGGAGATTGGTCTCGCTTAGTTCAAACCTACACTACATAATTCTCCTACTTACTTGTTTCACACATTATGGAAGAATTGCGAGTATGACGTCGGTGATGCTGCGCATTTGGTTTGCATTTGAGTTTACATTTGAATTAAGAAGCTTTTAAAAGAAGGCGTATATATTTAGACTCTATTACAACATGTACTCTGCAATAAAAATCTACTTATCTAAATTTATGGACAAACAAACATGTATGGTGTTCATATACGCTGCCGGTCCATTTATCTAAATCCATGAGGATGAAAAGCAATTGCTACAATACGAGTTCAGTGATTTCCATCACTGAATAATTCTGAATTAATCGGCGGGAGTTCATTTAAACAAAAAGGACACCAAATTTCGAAATTAAAATTTCTTTGGAGATAGAAATTATGAAAGGGATAATTAGAGAAAGAAAACAGAAAGGCACAAGTAGAGACCAAGTTGTCCAGAACAGAAGGAAAAGAATCTAATTAAATTACATAGCTTAATGTTTACGGCTAATAATTTAAGTTTAATCTAACAATTTACCTTTAAACTTTATGGTTTAATCTTTTATAGAATTTAAAGAATTTTTGTCTTGTTGTACATAAAGATAAAGATAAAAATGTTTGTGTTTATGTATATATAAAGTTTTCGAATGAAAGTTAAGGCTTACATGCTGTGAACTTTAGTTTATACCAAAATTTCGTTTCAATAAATAAAATTCAAATAAATAGAGTTCCACGGTAATGTAACAAGAGTTCACTCGTCTATGATAACTCGTTCCGATAATAGAAGTTCACATTCAGATAATTCAAATCAATCAACAGAAGATCGATTGGTCAAGATTTCCTACCAATATAATGTATAAATGAGTTTCTCTCGTATTTACAGGATGTGTCGAATCCAATATCTAAATTATATCAGCCGAAGATAAAAAAAAATGCGACTAAGTGAATTTTATATGATTTTAAGACTTACATCTGGTGATAATAAGAAAAATTCCATAACAAGGTCGTCTTAAAGATTATTCCAAGGTCATCTACATTTCTTTACATGTCAACATCTGTTATTATAATGCGATGTTTTATAATGCGCGCTGGTAAGTCCGTAGGAAGACCAGTTCAATGACATGATATAGATCCTCTTAATTATTCTTTCATATGTTCAATAACAGAAAACAATCTAGATGTTCGATTTGAATACAATATCATGTATATGCCACAGATACTAGTCGTCTTTCTATGTTAAATAATTATTTGCTATTTAGTTATAGTTAAGTTGTTGAGCAATATCTACTTTTTATCTCCAGTAAATATTTAATCTTATCTATTTTTGTCAAACAGAAACTCGCTGAAACACAGACATTCCAAACTGACCACTTTAATCGTCTATAATGACTTTGTGAGTAATTGATCTATATTAAACAAAATATTACAAAATAAAAGTACATTTCCTCTGGTTTTCTCCGTATATAATATCTTAGAGAAAATAGGTTACTTCGATTTAAAAATTGTAAGATTATTGCTTTTACGATATTGAAGAATCAGATCAGTAGGTTGATAATAGTTATCAAGGCGTATCACCGATAATAGATTTAATAGAACTGGGCTATAAAACATTTCTTTTGGTATAAAATTTCTTATTTTCAAGTGTATCCGCCGATTTTCTTTGTAACGCAAAAAATAAATGTACGTATAAGCGTACTTTGTGCTTTCGAGTAATGTATATCTAATAGATAGTAAAAGTATGAAACATGCATATGAGTAGCAATCGAGTAAAAAAAGTGAAACAGAAATTTTTTCCTGCGGGACGTGGTTAGGAATAAATTAGGGGAAAAGCGAGAGACAGCGAATTTTATCTGTATTTTGTTTAAACTCTAAGTTAAATACATTTCTTTACATTCTTCTTTACATTTCTCTTAATATCTGACGTAAATTCGTAATTCATTGTGTAATTCGATGGAAGAATATAAACTTTATTGCGATGTGCACAATACAAAATAAAAAATTTAAAAGCTTAAAGATTTGAAAATTTAGAAGCTTGAAAGTTTGATCTAATAATTTGTAAGTTTGAGTGTTCAAAAAACATTAAAATTAAAAGATGTACGAATTTATCGTAATGCGTTCCATAATAGTCAAGACAAAATTTTATTAAACCAAAACGCAACTATTATTTTGCTGGCGGGCTAGAAATTTCAACGCGTAGGACCACAGAAAATATGTTTCTTACAAAAAATAAATAATTCAATAAATAGTTCGCATAATATGGAAAGTATAGATTTTTGTAATTTCATTCTTCCTTGCAAAATTCTTTCGTCCTGATTAATAATAGATACTATTATAAAAAGGATGTTTAACGATGCCAGTTTTAATGTTAATATGTCTAAGAGAATAACTCAAATGACTGATAACAAAAATAAAATAACTCTGATAAGTTATCTGAGTTATTAAGTTAAAATAAAGATTGAACGGATATGGATTTTGATCATAGATCTTATGTACATACTATGTAATGTACATAATATGCGTATGGAATGTTATGCATTAATCATGTATCGAGTAAACAGCAAGGAAAAATAATAAGATGTATCAAACATATGTTATGAATATACATTATGTTTCACATGACTGGCAATAGTTTTGAAACAGTTGGATAGGATAAACAAAAGTGTCGTAAGATAGAATTAAATTAGTCTCGCGTAGTATATTCATGTTATGTTTGAATTTTTTCCAAAAAAATGGGAACTTCTCATAAATTCTAAAATTAATTGTACTGCACGACCGGTTTTATAAGAAATTAAAATTGTAAATTGAAAGATCATCCTATCATGTATCTGATATATGAACCACTCAGAAGACACACATTGATCAACCTCAAGGTTAAGAAATAGAAAAAGGTGATGATTATTTTTCAAAATTTATCTTGTTTATTATGATTTGTATGACCTCTTTGGGATAAATGAACTTGTGGAAGTAAGTCATTTATTTTTTAACAATTAAACATTAATCATGTACGTACATTAGTAATGAAATCGGGGAAACGAAACATGGATTTGACCAGTTTGGCCTCTGAGAAAATTATACACGTATATTCCTAATTTATCAATTTATATTTATTATTATTATATTATATCAATTAACAATAAATATTATATTATTTAACGATCCAATTCAGTCAAATAATTCTTTCTCCTATTCGAAATGAATTTTATTAAAATATATGTGGAAATAAAAGAAATAGGAGCTTATTAACATAAAAACATATTAATAAATATTTGTTATATAAACAATAAGATACAGGTGTAACAATGAGTTAAATTTCTGTTTATTTAAAATTTATGGAGGTAATATAAATCGTTATCTTCTCAATAACATTAAAATTAAGCCGAACGATCTGATCTTCGTCTTAAAAGTATTGCGAAATTATATAAATAAGCTTTTACAGTCACCTCATAAACCTATGACTATCTTTTATTCTGTCTGTTAAGTATCATAGCAATAAAACTAATTTATCTCTTATATATATTTATCTCTTTATATTTATAATTTTATATTATATATATTTTATATTATAATATTTTATTTATTATTATATTATAATAATTATTATATTATAATATTTATCTCTTTCTATATTTCGATGTATATTCGAAATCCTATATAATTATCAAATAACTCAGCAATTAGTATTGTAGCTATATAACAGATATTACAAGTACTTTATTTGATGTATTTTGATAGGTTGTCTATTTAATTAGTGTTTCTAAACATTTTCAATTTCAGTTATAAAATATGCATACCAATAAATAGTAATTTAAACGTCTTACACAAGATTAATGACTGTGTAATTAATCTTTATTGTTCATATACATAAAAAACTATACTTCATAAAACCTAATTATTTTCCTCGGTTATCTTATCTCGCCGAAATCCTCAGTAGATTATACACGAACATTCTACATGTATCTAATCATTCTGCTATGTATCTAAAGCTGTAAGATTATCGGATTGTATTGCTCAATTTATATTGCCTGGTATAGAGTCGCATTAACATGTAAATTACTCTGTTGAGTCAGTGAAAAGTCTCCCAATGTCATTTGGTAAGATAAATACCCAACTCTTGAAAAATGATTTTAACATTTTTTAGGAAAGACACAAATACTCAATAATTATTTTACCAAAAGTATCAAATCGAATGCAAACAATATCGGTACTAAGGACTGTTACAAAACTATTATTATATTCCTAAATAAAGATATTCTTTCTATAAGGTATACAATGATTTTTCTGGGTGACTATGTCCATTAGTGTCTCGGGAAACAAAGAGAATGATGATTTAAATACCATTGTTTTTACAATAGACATAGTATTATGAATGGTTTCATTTATTTTCGAAGTTACAAGATTATTATCTCTTTTCCCGTGGATATGCATGAAACAATTGAATATATTCCAAAAAGAAAACTCTTCTGCAAATGTGCAAACAATACTTCTTCCGTATTTTGATATGGAATTTCTGAATCAGCGACATTAGAATTGACGAATAATTAAAAATTGTTATTTTATTTCCAAACTTCGTTTTGTACTGAATTGAAGATTCGTCTATCAAATTTATGCACATCATATTTGCTTTTCTTATCTGGGTAATTAGGGAATATAATACCTCGTGCTTTGGCGGTTGACATTTCTCAGTAACTCCCGTTTAAAATATGTACTTTAATCAAAAGATAGCCAACAAAGCGTGGGAAAAATGTCAAAAATGAAGTCAAATATCGCGTTTTATGTATTTGTTTCTTTGACATGTATAAACCTTTTTTGTTTATCGAGGTTTATATATATTAAACAATTATCAATATAAATTTGAAGTTCACAAAGTATAGTGTCTCTTCGATGCTATTCGATATCTATAGAATATATGACACGAATATATGACACACGTTGTCACGTAAAAATAGAAAAATAAAGCTATAAGGAGAATGCATCACGATAACATCACGATTGACAAATAATTGAATTATTGGAACGAATCTGTAATTACAAAAAAATCACAATAATCTCACTTTCCTTTATGAAATCTTTATTACTCTCGTGAATTTATAGAAATTTTATAGAACATACTAAACGTTATTTAATTCATATTAAAATTGTCTATGCTTATTAGTTGCTTGAACGTTGAAAAAATACGAATAGTTTCCTCCCTGCATTTTCTTTCGCGAACGTGTAAAATATTGGTAATTTATGAAAATCGACTAATCAAGATCACTTCTACAATGCACGTACAACGTTTTCGAATCATTAGTCTTATTTTTCAACAGACACGTAAATCGTATTCATGGTACATGTGAAACAAAATATGCAAGATGTGAAGTCAACAGTCATAATTACTCTCATGATCGTTGTGCACGAATTGTGCACGTGATTAGCTAATAAGATTACGTACGAACTTACACGTACATAAGGTAGGTACATGAGACCTAACAATTTAAGAATAATAAGCCAGTTCTCATAGCTTCCAAATAGCCCTGCCACGGTTTATCACGTATTAAACTGTTCGTTGTATCAACGCAAGAAATTTACGTCAACGTAACGACTTCTACGTAATTAGTTATTGCCTATTCGCGAAATATCATCTATCACGATGAATTGAACTTTTAGTAACGTCAATAGATTGGAAAAGTTACATCGTTATTTTATAGAATCCGTTAATATTCGCTCATCCACACGGATTAAAGCGTATATTCCACTTAATATTACATAAGAAGAAACCATTTGAAAAATTACAACTGCAAACAAAGGATGAATCATCCGGAAAATATCATTACTGACTGTTTCTATTTATAATTAGAGTGAACGAAGATTTCTCGTTTGATTTCCGAATGTAATTCAGAGCAGGAAACGTCATTGCAATTTATTTTCTTATCCAACGCAAACTGTTATTTGCTTAACTATAAATATAAAGGTTCCTATTTTCCTATTAATAAATTACGGGTATTTACATTTGTGGAAATATATAATGGTACAAGCGCGTACGCAATGTAAGCAATATGCAAAAATATATGAAATAGTTAAAGTAAAGTAATGTAAAGAATTTATCAAATATTATAATAGATATTCTACTTTGGATACTTTACACATTTTTGCATCTTTAGCGACTAATGAAGTTTTATTTATAGTCTTTACTAATTAAAATTTCTATCTTCCATTTCTTTAGGTATGCTCGTAAAAATATGCAATTGTATAAACATCCGCAATCTATTCATTAGTCAAATCACTCGCTGAGTGATAAATAAATAAAGGAATGATAAACAAATAAATCATTTGTACTCAAATAGATTTGACATCACTCTATTAATATGCAGTTTTCTTTGTTTTTTAATTGATTGTTTAAAATCGCGTCAAGCATAATAATAGATTATATATCACAATCAAATTGAAATTACACATTGAGTATAATCTTATTTTACTTGACTTAAAATATCCTTTGAAATACCTACGTTCATTTTTATTAGTCGAGTCATTTACTTCGAGTTACTTAAACTTAAATAGGCTTGACTAAAACGATCATGTTTTTTGTTCATTGACTGTATGCACTCGCATCGACTATTATATGTAATAGGCTGTGCAATATATGTAATTAGCCATTAAAGATTTTCCCTGGAAAATTGTCGATATTCGAACTGTTATAAATTCTTGAAAAAATATCATGTAACAATATGCCTGGGCTTATTTTAAAGTGCAAGACTTCCTCTTTTGAAATGAACTGCGTTCATTTTTCTCTATGACCGCAGAGATGAAGATACTTTTTCGTTTGTTATACCGCTTTTGCAATAGTTTTATTGAACTCTGAAGGAAAAAAGTGTCACCGGAATTAGAATAATCCAAGATACACCACGAGCAAGCTGCACGGTCCGACTTGTATCTCATGTGTGCGTGTTTA
Organism: Bombus terrestris; assembly: GCF_910591885.1. NCBI lineage: Eukaryota > Metazoa > Arthropoda > Insecta > Hymenoptera > Apidae > Bombus > Bombus terrestris. The sequence goes on from NC_063277.1 coordinate 6,845,913, forward strand.
GTACGTTTAGCAAGAACCTAACGAACCTGAGGACTCTGACAGAATAGGACAAGGATTCTTGTCTGCATTAGACACGCACTAGACGTACACACTTTGAAACATCATTGCTATTTATTTTTCTGATCAATCCGAACTGTTATTTACTTGACTATAAATACTCTTTCGGATTCCTATAATCCCACTAATTCCTCGTTAGGAGATCGCGGATGTTTCCATTTGCAGAAATTTATAATGGTACAAACGTATACACAATGTACGCAATACGCAAAAATATATAAAATAGTTAAAGCAAAATAACGTAAAGTAAAATAAAGGGATGTTTAATGCAAATTACATGCAAGTCGACATTTTTTCGATTTATTAAATATTATAATAGGTACTCTACTTTGAATACTTTATACATTTTTGCACAGTCGGATTTGTATCTCGTGTGTTTCTACACGTGTGTTTATTGTGTATTTAGTGCATTTAACAAGAACCTGACGAGCCCGAAGACTCTGACAGAATCGAACGTGGAATCCTCTTTATACTACACACGCATTAAACATACACAATGCGCACATTAAACAAACACCCTAACGCAGCCTAAGCTTACGCATTATACACACGTTACACGGTTAACACACGCATTAAATACGCTACACACAAAGAACAAGTCTGACCGTGCAACCTCCTCGAGGTGTACCTTGGATTATTACTCCAATGCCGGCAGCTCGACTTTTCATTTAAAGTGCGATAAAATGGCGAAAAAGAAATCGTACATCAAGTTTTTTAAGGTCATCGTAAAGGGCAGACTCTGCTTTACGAAGGCATTTTAAAGCGAATCCCGAAGAAAATTTTACAAACTCCGCACAATCGTTTGAAAATGTCAAATTTTCGAAAAAGAAAAGTACCTTCACTTTCTCGCTCGTTATACGATATAAAAACATCAGAGTAAGCTTCAAATCTTAAAATGATACCAGACAGATTGTCATGCGATTTTTTTTTCACGAAGTTTACAACAGTTTGAATGTCGACAATACTTGGTCAAGAATTTAATAATTCTGTAATTTTGCACAAGTTGAGTACGCGTAGTTGTATTTTTATTTACTTGATGTAAAATATGCTTTGATGTTTCTATACTTGCTCGCATCAGTCAAGTCATTGATATAAAAATTCAAGTAGTTATCGACGTAAACTTCTTATTTTACATGACTTACATATTATATATTGAAACAGTCCTTCAATTTTCAACCTAATGTTGTGTCACAGTTTGGCCGCCTTTTCTGCCTTGCAAACTTGCGATATCTCTTTGCTAATCCTTCATAGCTTAAGAAATTGATCAACGAGATACTTAGGAGTAAGTAACCTCCAATGAACTGTAACCAGACTTCCTGTACCACGAGGATTTCCTTTTTCCAACGTAGTCATAATACTTCCTAGCCTTGTTAAGAAATTGAAGTGTATAACATAAATCAAGCGAGTAAAATGTCTATCACAGCTGCTTTCAGAGAACACCACTTCCCCGAATGCCTGAATTTTCCGACCGTTCTTCTCATCTTTTAAATGCAGACAATTGCCGATAAAAAAGACACGTGTTAATTATTTTCAGCTACACTATGAACCTGCAATATTTCATCAAAATCGTTGTATCACGATGATATTTCTTATTGTGTTTGCATTAATAAACAAAAGTAAAATACATCGTACACTTTGCAGAATCAGGCATGCAATAATTACGCAGCTATATCATTTTCTAGTTTATGCTATAACTTTCTTTTATTCTGTCTTTAATATTGGCTTTCCATTTGGATTTAGCCGAATTCTGAAACCGGTAGAAATTTGGAAATTAAATTAAGAAATTTAATGAAATGGCTTACAAAAAATTTGTCCTTCCTGTGAAATAATAAATTTCGTAATTATTGTTGGTATTCTATAAAGCAGGCAGTATTTTGCAATTACGTGGAACACGCGATGTATAATATCCTACCGGAACTGGTTTGGCCCGAATGGAAACGTCTCGGTACACACGTATAACGTTCGATTCGATAAAAAGAAAAAGTAGCATTCGAGGACCTTCACTCACCAAAAAATCTTCCGCGTGGAAACGTACTTACGTTCAATGCGTTTCTCATCGAAGATCAACACTTACTACGCTTGAACAACGTGTATGTAGTTTTACATATTATGTATTTAAGCGATATAATACGAATAATATTGATATTGTGTAAATAATTTTATTTATATCATGTTATTTATAACGCTATTTACATAATATTATTTATATTAATGAAATAGTATTTTCATACCATATATAGATGATTTGCAACAGTCAGAAGCTAAGGAAAAGTTTGATCTTCATCCATCAAACGTACATTTTACATAAATCAGTTCTTTCAAATTTTTATATACGAACATCTAACATAATCGAAAAATTCATGATTTACGAGATATTTACGCAGAGTGAGTCAACAAGGTCTGCCACCTAGAATAACTTGTTATTTATTGATCTTACCAAAATGTGTTTCTGTGAAAATGCATTGTATTTGATAAGACCTGAGTGAATACATATCGACTTTTGCCTATCTTTCTTTTTTCTTTTTTTTTGCGTACTTCTTCTTTTTAACCGCAACATCGTAGATCACTTCGAGATCAATTCAATATCATTATACCTCATTAAATTCGAATCATTGAATTTTAATAAATTGAAAATCGATTCAATATCATCGTTATACCTTATTAAATTGGAACCACTGAATTTTAACAAGATATTATTGATTTCGAATTGATCTTTAACCGTAAAACAAAATGAAAATATTTCGAGAAATATTATTAAAGAATTGAATCAGAAACTTTTTCAATGCTTCTGTTCAAAGTATTTATGGACATAGGATAATCTTAAGGGGGTATTCCAGTCTACAAATTTGAAAAGAACTTTTCTTTTTCATATTTCCAAAGTTTAGACATTCAAGAATATGCCCTTAAAAGAGTTTTTCAAAATTTCAATTATTTTATGAATTACAGCTAATTTTATGACGCGGCATCTACTCCGGTCCGACCGGAACAAATAAACAGTAGACGGTAGATGCTGCCCGAGTACCTGCGTATGAATACCTTCATAAAATCTTTCTTGTATTTTATTTTTTAATGTATTTGTAATTTGTTGGAACAATGTTTGGGTTCTGAAACCCAGAATAATAATGAATGGCAAAATTCGTTAACATGGACTTTTGCTCCGAAGCATATCCACGCAGGAACGCAGACAATTCAAATTTCCACTTTTCTCGCAGTATGTATTTTTAATAAAGGTTTTATACCCATACTAAAAATCTTAAGTGTCATGGGAATTACGATTGGCCCAGAAGCTCGTGTGATCACAGTCAGGCGAGAAGTTCGCATCGAGCGCTCTGAACTCCGAGCTTCAGAGGCATCAAAGGAAGCCAGGACTGCTCGTCTCCATAAAAGAACTTCGAAGAATGAACATTTTGAAGTAGAGGAAGGTTTCTTGTATAGAGCAGGAATCGCCGATTAAAAATATGTAAATATGCTGTACCATTCTATGAGTAAAATTTTCGGAAACTTGTTTCAAAACTTTAAACGCGTTTTTCTCGACACTACTTTTTTCGAGTTGCCGTGCACGATATCTCAAGTTCTAATAAACCCATTTATTTGAAATTTGGTGTGGATGTTCTTTATACATTCCTTTATCGCCTCAACCACGCTCAGATCAAAATTTTTAATTTTACTATTTTTAAAAAATTCGTAATTGCCAAAAAACATGCCAAAAAGGAAAATTTTTCTTCAAACGGCCGCCGTTTTGTGAAAAAATATTTTTTTGACTTTTTCAAGGTTCATGCTATAGCCGCATCTATACTAATTAAGAATCCGTTCGGATTTTTTACTTCACATGACCAGAAGGATAGAAATCATGCACGCCAGGACTCCCTTTCTTGGGGCTCCTCACATTGCCAGCTCATAACCTTGTGAATTTTGGGTTTTTTTCGGTTAATTTTTTATGTAATCTTAAAATATCAATAAGCAAATGATAAAAAGATGGATAGTAATAATATTTTTTGTTTCGTTTGTACAGAGCTTCAAAAACTGCCTGAAATTCATGCCTCTAGACTAGAATACCCCCTTAAATAGCCTAATATAATCCCTGCTAGAGTGTTTTTTATTACATTAGCAGGATAATGGCTTAAGAGAATTATCTTTAAGCTTCTTAAATTTCAATCTTGCAAGTAATTTTACGCGGCAAAACATTCAAGTACGCATCAAGGGAAACGATTTCCCTCGATTGCTGCTCGAAAAATGACCCTGACACGTCAGTATACCTAAATTGCAGTACATTGAACATTGTAATTATCGTTGAACGCCACATCACCATATAGTATACTTGGCCTTCATCAAACAACCCCATAAAATGTAGACAACAGCCAGATGATAGCCAACAATAAGTGACAGCCACGAATGTCTACGATTTTTTCAAAATTAAATTTTCCTACTAAAAATTTCTAAATGGAGAAATGTACAAGCAGATCGAATGAAACCGTTGAATATGCAAATTATTCTTTTTGTAATTAACAATTCACAGAATCACAGTTTCCTATTTGATTTGTTGATTTATTACTTTTCTTACTTTTTGATTCTTTGCTTTATCGTTAGAAAATGAAATATTCGACAGCAGTTATCCAAACTTCGTTGAATTTTTCAAGTACGTTATGGGTTCATTCAATTGTTCAGGACAACTGATTTCTTATATGAAAAGCAGGCACGTTTACTTTGCAATCCGCGTTTTCAGCCCAATTTTCGAGCACGAAAGTGGCATGAATTGGGGGCACATTCTTTTAGAAGACCGTTACATAACTTCATCGCTGATTCTACGCAGCAAGATCGGTTAAACACTGTAATAAGCAAGTCCCAGTTAAGCTCTATAATACCCATGGTATATTCATCATTCTTAGATCACTCAAACTGTACGACTCTTTGACAACAGCGTGGTAAGTCGATATTTCAAAAGTTTGACACCATAAGCACCGCAACAAATTGTCGATTGTACCAATTGCGTACATCACCCTAATCATTGAATTTAACCGCCTTAGGGACAAGTCCATAATCACGCGCAAGTCACGCGCAACCAGCGATTACCATTGCTTGCAAGGCAAATAAAAGGCCATTGACGACATTAAAAAATTGTCCAGGTTACCATTAATTATGCAAAATGTTGCTGTCATGTGCATGTTCTGCATTTCTTGACGTAAATGGTTATAAAAAAAATGATTTATACGAAACCCGTAGTTTTTTGTTCATACACAAACACCCATAAAAATGTTCCTACACTCCATAAAAAAGTCATTTTTATCAAAACAAAATGCTAAAATGAAATTACACTGCAGAGTTATAAGAGCTATTTTATTATTGTTTTATATGTGTAAATAAATATCTTATTATACGACGTTATACATATATGTATGTTCAATTTAAATGAAAATGACCTTCTTAGAGAATGTACGAAGATTTCTGACACTGACTGTACGTTTTTCTTAGATTTTATTAGGTTGTCCGAAATGTTTCTTTCGTTTTGTAAGGAAATAATAGACGCACAATATTTTTTGTTTTATATTAGTTTATTGAATTATGCACGAACATAGTAATAGAAATAGAACGAAATGGGTCACACCTAATTCAATAAAATAATATAAAACAGAAATTATTGTTCATCTATTATCACCTTATGAAACGAAAGAAACTTTCCGGAGAACCTAATATTTTATATAATATAATAGTCATCGCCTGACCATTAGTATTTCCAAATGATTGATACTGCCATTAAATTCATTTATAACTCAAATGTTCTAAGGCAGATATAATTGGATTTTTTCTAAAAGCGAACAATAACGAATTTATTACCTTGGACAGACTTTTAGACATTTAAGTGTTTTTAGCAACCATGAAAAGTATTTTGTCATGGCAGAAATAACATGCTACTTTATCAACAATAATTTAGATAAGCTAAATTTTGTCCATTTTACAACAAGACCATGTAATTTGCATAGAATAATCGAATGGAAAACAGATATGATTTAGTAATTAAGTTTAAACTTGAAAACTGCCGATAGCCATATTCCTGGTTTTTACGTATGCATAGATACTACGGTATTAAACTAATTAGAAACTCTGGTTTAAAATAAGGAATATTACAAATATCTTCCAAGTAATTCTGTTTCTTATATAAACTAGTACGTTTAATGATATCAGGTGATTCATTGTTACGTTTTTTGCAAATAAAAACAAAATTGGAGGAAATTATTCACTGAGGAAATTTTTCTCAACTGAGGAAATCATTGTGAGAGAAATAGGTGAAAACATTATTCGATCTAGAACATTTGTATTTAAACAATAAAGTATGTTCCTTTTATTAGTTTTGTTTGACATAAAAATCTTTAAAGATACATAGATACATAGCATTTTCCTGTGCTATAATTGAATGCCGAAATTTTCCAGTGACCTAAACGCAGGGCGGTAAGTTAACGATGTAATATTCGACGCAAATACTTGAAATACGTTACTATTTCACATTAATCATTACAAACAAATTATATAAAAAAAGAGCGACAGAAGTATTACAGAATAATCGTCTCGAGATAAGAAAAGAATACAAAATATTTCACAGACAAGAATTTATGTTCTGAAAATGTAAATAAACATATCAATTAATGTTGATATATCTATTGAATCGTGTTAACGAAAGATAATCGTCATATTTTTAAAACAACGTATAACAAAGGATAACAAATTTAAAAGGTTCATGTATTGTGTCGTAGTATTAAAAATATAGAGAAGAAATATCGACAAGCATATTATTTTTAGATTTTGAAATATCGTTGTTAAACATAAAAGAGAAATTTTATTTTTTTAATTTCTTGTGCAGACTATTTTTACAAGATTAAATTGCCGAATCTATTCTTCAATTATCATTTAAAAATAATTATGATAATTAGCGTAACATAACTAACCCGAATCTACATCCGAGTGTAGGCATGAAATATTGCGTTTATAATTATGCTCATATATTAAACTCATAAAACACATAATCTGTTTAAGCAATTAATATTATTAAAAGAATATTTAATAAAGATAATGGTGATCATTTTGGATACAGACTTACCTACCCCTTCGATCACGTAACGATCCTTAGAACTCATGTCTGCAATCTCCGTCACACTCACGACGATTTTGACGCTCATCGCTGTACTATCAGATGTTGAATAATTGTAGATCCGTATTCTGGCACTTGGGGAACAAATAATCGTCACTGTCCCTTCTAACTTCTTGTTTTCGATATCTAGCGATAATATCTTTGACGTCAATAACTCACAATTGCCTACGAGATTCTTTATCACATATCCTTTTTCACTTCCTTTAATCACTTCTTTCCTAATAACAATTACTTTCTTCGTTTAAAACGTTAGGAATGTTTTCAATAAGAGTTATACTGTTTTGCAACGGTTGGGATGTTCCGATTTTAATCGACTAGTGATTCAATGAAAATAACAGATTACAATATAATCTCCCGTGTTACAAATTCCACGTGTAACTAGAATATTTGCCGCGTCAATTATTTTACACGTGAAAACGTGGAACGCGCATAAATCATACATACCTACACGCGCAGAATAGGAATTCTTCTTTCATTTATTTAACATGCATAATGTGTTTAACGTGCACAAAATGAAGTAGACTTGAATGCTTGTTTTCACAGGATGTGCAACGGCCTAACGAATACAAATTTTCTTTTAACAAACTCTATCACATGTTTTACAATGTTCTTGCTTGACCTTTAGAGCTCAACCAGAATAAGTAATATCGCAGATTCGTGTCTCATTATTACTCGCTATTTTTATTAAACATACGTAGATCGATGTATCGCTCTGGCGGTTTGTGGTAATTCTTGAATCTATGCGGAAATCACTTCCCCGAGTATGTATTGCGACTGATACAAAGAAAGCTACCTACTGTTAATCTGAACTCTTGTTATGATACTATAATCCCAGGCACATTAACACAGCACTTCCTGCGGGCCATAGCATAACCTTGAAAGAGTCTAGACGTCGCAGACTGTGTTACGTAAAGCCAAAGTTACGAACTCCGATTTTCCGGCTTCTTGAAGATACAGATGGCCAGCAAAGATATCGCATCGTTGATAACATCGTAGTTGTTTCTCGAAATGCGCGCACATTTTCCTCAAAAGTCATCTTTATCTCTTCTATGTTTTATATGTAAAGCAACAATTACGTTTCTCTTAGACAATAGCGGCCTGATTGTTTGATTGTATTCAATTACGAGTAAAATATTCTGTCGAAAGATATGCGACGACAAAAGAACACGAAGATGCAACTGGATAATAAAGATTATTTCTTTTGCTAGTTTTATCCGATATTCTTCTTTAAGAGTATAGAATCACACTGTTCGTGGAAAATTCTGTTGATCGATATTATACTTTTAATTCTTTCGTCGATCCATCAGTTTATCTTCGATCCTTGCAACGTTGATATCAATGAATTCCATTTATAGTTTTCCTTGTTGCTAACATATTTCTCGAATACGTTAAAGTTCAATAGTCAAAAGATGTGATATAGCATATTATTGATAGTTTTCAATTTATAGCTCGGTTTTAATTAAAATCAATAATGATTTGATTGACTTCCTGCTGTGCAAACAATTTTATTTCATAAAAATGTACTGATAGTGCTCTTGAAAATTCGTTCAACATTAGAATACAGTAGTTCAAAGATACGACGTAATACTATTAACGGGATTTAATTTGGTGGAAATAATTTTATCTCGTCCTTGAAAATGTGGTTTGTAAAATGGTTTTTACACCATTCCCATTATTTTTCTTTCATCGGTGCTTGTCTCTACGCATAACACATCGTAATATAGAATAAAATACTTCATTCGATTCTTCGAGAAACACTCGATATTGTTAAAAGATTATTAAATTGATCCTATTCCTTTCAATCATATTAACAGCTGTAAACACAATACCTTGCACCATATCTCTGGAAATTTGCATTTAAAATCACCATATTCCTCGTCACTGGCCGTAACAGTTATCATAGAGATTGCCGGTTCACAGAATTGTTTTCATATTACCAACGAAAGGAAGAGTCAACAAAAACAACTACGAAGGACGAGAAAATAAAGGAACATGAGTCCTTTTTCTCTCTGCTGTTCATTCAAATGATAAGTATTTTCACAAAAGCAGCTTGAAATTCACTTATAGAAAGATGCCTGAACGATGACGAACCACGTGGTAAACAACTATTGTAATTTTCGAATAACAAAACTTGACACATGTGTGACAGAAACTTTGCAAATCAACACTACCCTACATCCATTAAGCCGGATTCAACGTAAGTGACAGAAACCACTGCTCCTTCTTACCTGTAACGACAGGTGTATAGTTTGGTGGGAAACTAAAAGTATATTCGAGTGGGGATCGTGAAGGTGGGGGCTAAACCTTCAAGAACGTACAGTGGAGAGGCACAAGGTAACCTCTGTTCTTGCGTCTTGTAATAAAATTTATTGTTTTAACAATCTAACTTCGACCTATTATATTATTCGGACGTTTAAACTGTCGAAATCGTTCGACTAGATTGAATTCTCTCGAGCTTGCTAAAATAGCCAAATTATTTTAATATTCGAATTAGTCGATTACTATTCAGTTTAGATATTCGAAACTTTCAAAGTTACGAGACTTCGTATAAGAATATCGATAATGTCAGTGCTGTGTCGACAAACGTTTCTTTGAAGGTTTCAGTAGATTGATGGAATAGACTAATACTATAGAACATATATCAAAGGTGAAAAGGATAGAACGGAAAAAAAAGGCTGAAAATACTCGCCCGATTGTGAGCGTAGCTTGGATCTTGCTTTTTTAAACTATTCGCTAAAGGACATTCGATTTTTCCGAGTTTATCGTAGACGAGTGTTTGCGCTTACTCGAATCGTTATACGCTATCTCTGTCTGTTATGACTACAATTTCGAAGTGTGATTAAAAAGCAAGATAGCGTAATTCGTAAGGAAAAAAAAGTCCACGAATATGAAAATATTTTTTTCAAATTTTTTAACAGAGCGTTTAGAGGCGAATCAGGGATCAACATTGTAAAGTAAAAGTATTTTTCTTAGCTTCGTAAAATGAGTCGAATAATCTTTTGAAGAATAATCTTTTGTAATTGTAATTAAAAAGAAAGGAATGTTTTACGTGTAATAATTACGGGTATAAAAATTCTTTTATGCTGGTGGCTTTCGTAAAAGTCAGCAAAAACTGATAACTTTAATCATATGATATAAGCTACAACATGCTCCGCCTTAAAGAAAATCTCAGGCATCGAGTATTAAAGCGATCGATTTGACATGGAATGATTTTTGCAATTAGTTGACTTCGGAGGAAACAAAAAGAACAAAAGATCATATTATGTACTTATGTTAGTATCGCGTAGTGATTGGATGCAATTATGATCGAGAAGATTGTGAATCATCGTGGAACGATTTAAACCAGTAATTAGCGACGTTGTTTCACGATTAATATATACATACTGAAAATCTCCACTTGTTGTCATCTGACATAAAATACACAAATGTCACGAGTTACGAATTATGACTGACTTGCAAAGTATATTACTACCGCAGGGAAAATGGAGCAGGAAAAGGGGGATTTTCTTTAATATACAATGCACAATAAACTCTTAATTAATCAAAGAAAGAAGCTGTAAAAAAAATCTTTTGTTTGTCTGTTATATATATTAATTTATAATACATCATTATTTATATATTATATTAATACAGTATTCCTATGGAATGATCTATATGTATATTGACACAGGCTTATTATAGTTTTCATTTTCATGAAAATACTGTTATTGAGCTAACAAAATTTTCTAAGTGAAAATTGATACAAATGCGAGATCGTACAAACTAATTTCAATCACAAAGTAAACCTATAAGATAAAGTTCGCTAAAGACATAATATATTTGGTAACTGTTTCTTGTGTAATAAATATGTGCAGTTTCTTAGTCAAAATTTGTATATGTATGAAAAGGATATCGCTTCGCGAGATAACACCGATTTATGAAAATCAAGATTACCAATCAGTACCGTATGATTCGATTTAATATTTGTCAGATAAAAATTTACAGATTAACTCATTGATTCTTTCGATACAAATTTTCATAATATTTAAAAAAAGTTCAAATTTCAAAATTTGTTAATTATATAGGTCATTATATAATATGGTACGATTTGTTTTATAATTATTCGTTACTTTAGGTAACAAAAAGCTCAACTTAACTTTCGTAACATTATTTTATATAACTACACATTTGCATACATGTTCTGCTATTATTTGTACTCGTTTATGACAAATTTCATCTACTTCGAACATTTTTATTGTTATTCTATGAGTACGATTTAGTAATCGTTTATTGGTTAAATGTAATATGTAACAAAGAATACCAGACATTGTTTACACTAAGTTGAACGATTAATATTAATGATTAACCGTTTACAAATACACATTTTACATATGAGTATATCATAGTGATTCGTTACATCTTTAGGATACAAAATGATACCACATCGATTCGAAGTGAAATTTTAGATGCATATCATACGAATCATCAATAAATTAAGTACAGATTATATGCAGAACATTCTTTTCATTATTATATGTTTAGCTTGTATTTACATTTAATTATCCTTCTTCATACGATTAGAAGTCATCCTGTATATTATAGAATCTCGGCCTGGATCCATTTGCGAAATGGCAACTGTTTTCGTAATAAATCAAAGTTAAAACAATACTTGTATATATTATTTGATAAAATAATAATGATAATAAACGAAAAATTATTACGTACTGCAAATAGCAAACAGTGAAAAGACAAAAACAACTCCAAACCATAAGAGGATATTAAAGATAATGGGATAATTTTCCGTGTAGTCTTTCGAGCGCGAGCGAATCGTTACGTCCTGGAACAAAAATCTTCATGTGTAAAATATTACATATTACACATTATTGCAGCAGTATAGCTGCAAGAAAATTGATGCATTTATTAAATGTGTTCTAAATCGTGTAATATTAGCAATTAACAAGTGTTTTTAGTATTATATAAAATGTAGCTGGTGTAAACATAAATTTTACAAAAATTTTGTGTTTTGTGTCTATTATACTTTGTGAATGATATATTTTTGTTTATTTAATACGTTTCGTACATCGTGGATCATTGGTGAACCACGTTGATAGATAAAAGCAAAATTTTAGCTTGTAGGTATGACTAAATTATTTGGTACAAAACGTATTAAGATATTATTCGTATTATGTTTTTCTACTATAAGATCAGCATGCATCTTACCCAGTAATAATACAATCAAACAACATTACAATTACAAGATAATTAAGAAATATTATTATTATCTACCTGGTGATTCACTTAACTTGACAAGTAACTCGCGAAGTATTCATTTTATGAAACAACGAGAAAGAAATTCTAATATTTCTTAAATCTAGACGATCAACATTCAAATATTCAAATACCTGCGAAATGCTAATATAATTCTAATATATGCCACTTAAAAAAATGAAGCGATGAAATTGATAACAATGGATAGAAGCATTGTACATGAAACACGAGTATGTGATTAAATATACATCCAAAGAAACTGAACTATCGGCAACAAGCATTTAATAAGAAGCGGTGCGACTCTAAAGCTTTCGATAAATTTTTATAAGCGTGTGAATAATATTTGGCAAACTGAAACCACGTACATCCTTTACTTTAACGATTATATCTACATTCATTATGCGATGATCATGTGAAATGTTTTACGTTTCTCTTTTAGTAATGTCGTGTAATTTAAGAATAAAATATTTCAGTCAGTATATTAGGTATGAAATACGTGTAGCATATTGAATGATAATGATTCAATGAAGACGTGCTTTATTTCAAATAAAACTAAAGTAAAGTTATTAGTAGTTAACGTAGTAGTAGTAGCTTACATTAGACTTGTTGTAGGTTTAAATACATAAAACAAGTAAACGTAACGAACTACATATTAATGTATTTCATTTTATTATATTTATCATTTTATAGCTTCCAAAATTATTCATTCACGTTATATGGAAAGATCGCAGCCCTCCGAGATACGCACACGTACCTTTTACTGTAATAAAAATTGAAATAAAAAAAAAAAAGATCCTTAAATATTGCGATTAAGAATGAGATGTGTTATGCGTGATTGTTGAGTAATAAACCTTAAAATCATAGAAGTAAAAGAAGTATGTGGTGTCAATGTAAGTAATATTCTTGATTAATGGAATACTTTAATGTACTGTCCAATAATATAGAATAATATGAACTCTTGTTTGAAAGCATTTTCCACGGGTGACAACGTATTCTGTACCCGTATCCGCACTCGCACGGCTTTCAGGCACTCATTGTCAAAAACATGCCCTAAGGTTCTACTCGAAATTTTAAGCTGCTCATAATTTTCAATTTTATTTATCATGTTATAAGTATCTCGATTTATTTCATTCAAATAAGACACCCCGAATCATATGGATATTTATCGAAATCATACACAATTTAACAAAGGCATACATAAAATTGTATACATATCTCGTAACGAAACGACTATCGAGTAAAATATTAGATCTGTATGCTAACAAAATATAAAAGCTAAAGAATATTCTTTTACATTGAAGTATATCGCTAAAATAAATGGGGATACATATCGAACATTCCTCCAATAAGCGTATCCCTAATTTTCGTTTGATAAAATGCGTATAAATTATAAATTGTCAAATAATATGCAAATTAAAATTTTAGAATGCATGTTAAGGGATTTCGTGATACCTGTCCTATATTTTGTGTGTTGGAATATATATCCATATTAGTCATATCCTGATTCTCACTGATTCCGCTATCATCACGAGTATCGCTATTCGCAGTAGAATTATTCATATCACTGTAGTTTGTGCTAGTGTTATTATTACTTGTATTCGAATCCTCTTCGTCTTCTATCTTTTTCTTTTCATCTCGTTGATCATCTTGCTATAAGTACATGTGTTTATGTAAGCAACACATTGTTGCACAACTCAACTAATCCAAACCTAATTTATTGGTAGTCACAGTAGTTGTCGATTTTGGATTCTGTATATGTTCGATAATATTGTGAACATTGTGTAGAGTGGACATTTTATTAGGCTCCTTATATCGTGTTTGAACTTATGACGACTACTGTGAAAGTTAATATCTAGGCATCTATTATATCTTTTCACAAAATGTACTATTTACTAAAAATTATTCGTTTCTAATCTTCGTCTCAAATTAAATCATATATTTTATTTTACGTAGTAAGATAGTTCAATGACTGAATATGCCCTACGCTAATTATCAGAGCAATCCTAATATTGTAGACTTTTATAATCGAGCAACAAAAGAGAGATTATGCTATCCTGTTATATCATCAAATATGTAGATAATAAAAAGAAGAATCAACAAATATAAGAATACGTGAATACACGAGAATAACAATTTCCTATGCCTTCCAGTTAAACTAACAAAACCAGAACCAGAATTTATCGTTTATTGAACCTTAAGTGTTCTTTCCTATTTCGCCTGATGCCGTGCTAGATAACCAACATAAATTTGTCGCCATTATCTTTCATTTTGATACTTTTGCCTATTCCTTTATGAATCCGTTTTATTTCCTAGGAAACTAAATATTTCACATAAATTTAAAAGTTCGTCGCGAATACTGGTGATCGTCGACCGCTTGTTCGCACCATTGATTGAAGTCATTAATAAGGGCATTGAACAACTAATAGCACTTAATGTGCAGGAATGTCAACTACTAGCAACAGTCAGCGTAAGGCTTGACCACATTGCTTTTCATTTCATAACATCAAAATATGTTATTACTGCTAATAACAACCATCAGTGGTTGTGATGAAAAATTGGGAAAATTCTGATTGAAATTTGTAATCCCGCTGTTCCGATATATATAATATTATATAGTACCTATAAATATGTAAAAGTTTAATAAAATCAGTAATTCAATGAATATTGTGCTCTGTTTGTTAAAAGAAAATGTATTAATATATTAATTTGAAATTTGTTTTTGTATATTTTGTAGAAAATCAAATGTTGAATATTTCTTGGTAATTTAACATACCAAGGAAATGTTTTGAATCATAAATATCGTCTGCATAGTTCATTAGCATGTTTGAAAATCATGCAAAAAGCTATCTCTACTTTTATACACTTGTTGAGTTTCAATAGAATATCTGTTCATGCAACAATACGAACGTACCTTTATCACATTATTATTATTATTATTATTATAGTTATCATTATTGTTGTTGTTATTAAATATTGTACTATTATTCATCCGTTTAGCTTCCGAAGCAGATTCTAGATTTTTAGTTCTATTAGCCTATAAAATATATAGGTGTTAGACACAATCATTGGATATTCTGACATAACTTTTATTGTACTTGTAATGCGAATGTGAAATCATTATTTACGTAAATTAAAAACATTTATCAGTGACAGTTTGAAATTTTTTCATCACAAAATTCGGTTTCAACATGGAGCACAGCTAGTTTCGGATGTTACAAATAGTCATATCCTAATATTGTGAACCTAATATTATTCTATCAACAAATTTTCATTATATCCAATCCAACAAATAAGTCAGATAAGTACAGTATGTTAGAGAAATGTAGATCCAATTTGCCATCTTTATCAACAGCTTCTTCAAAAGCTAGAATATAATATATCAAATGTATTATAAAAGCTATATATAAGGTGTTGTTCAAATCCTTTCATAAAATTGTTGTTTAGTTTATATTAGATGATATTAACATACATTATAAATGCAAACAGTTGTTTCATTAAATAAATGGTTACAGGATATGGCAGTATTGATAGTACAAATGCATATAAACTTATTTTTCATGCAAAAATAAATAGAAGATTTAAAATATATTTTCATAAATTCGGTTATGTCTGGAAAAAAGATAATATTCATTCTAACGATCTTGTTTTATATTTTATACAAATGTTGTTTTTACTTAACTTAAAATCATAATACCGACTTCCCAGATTTTCGAAAGTGCTAGATAAATGAAGTAATTTATTATTCACTTTTGCTAATTGCTTACGGATCTTAAGTTCCATAGAGAGAAGTAGTATTTAATATCAAATAAATTTATTCTATGTTTTATTTATTTGCGCACAATACATTTGTAGCATCAACATTGCTGAATATTATACATGAAATTACGCATGGTCTATTAACTGTAATATTTTATGAAAAACATATTTGGATAAATGCACACACTTACTGAAATATATAGTTTCTTCTCATTTTTCTATGAAATATCGATTAGTTAGTTACTGATTTAATAAACATGTAAAATGATTTTCAATTGATCCTTTTTCAAATTTTGCGAATTTATAAAGTCATATATAAGCCACTAATTTTCAATATTAATTTTTTTACGATCCCTGACTTGAAAAAAGTCGCTTTATAGTAGGAAGAATTAATAGAGAAAATTGATATTTTGAAATATGCAAAATTTGAAGAAATCAATTTGACCAAATTTCATACGGTGTATTTAACTCGTATCTTTGTTATTTATAATTACGAGTTTATTTTATAAACGTATATAACTTTAAATACAAACCGTATCTGGAGCATCCCGTTTTTGCCTGTCTAAAGTTACTGAACGGATATGATGTACCTTAGTTGCATCATTTGTGAATGCCACAATCAATACCTGAATAAAAAATATTAAAATTTTTATTAGATTCTAGTATATTACACAATATAATAAAAATAATGTATCTACATATCAACAGTTTTTAGAAATGTTATAAAGGATTCTTACCTGACCATCATAAGCTTGAATAAATGCATCATGAATGACATTCAAAGCATTATTCAACAATGACAGGGCTTCCCTAGATGCAGTTGAATTACTTCCATAAGTATCTAAAATCGGGCGCAAAGAAGATACAACAAGCCAATAAATATCAGGCTTTGAATCCGGTTTGATCGCCGAAGGTGCTTTGTTAGCAATAGCATGGAGTAATTGTACTTCTTCAAGGAACTTTTTATCCTCTTCTTTTCCTAGGCTTAAAGCTCTTAAAGATGTTTCATCGATGGGGGTGGGTTTTAATTCTCCAAGAGCAGATTGTCCTAGCTGAATTTGTATTGAATAAAAATTATTTTAATTTCAATCAGAATATTCGTCCACAAACCTTATTTATAATAAAATTTTATTAAAAAGATTTATTATTTCGTCAAAACTAATACTTACAGCATCCAAACCATCACCTAAAGATATCCTCACTAAGGTATTATCATTGTCTCTCTCTTCAAGACGTTCTCTGAGAGCCTGCCATGTTGTTTCTTCGACTTCATTTACATTTAAAGGAAATCTTTTTCCTTTTGGTATGTCCAAAGAATCTACTCCCTCTATCGCTACTGCAACAACAGCTTCTGGAAGTCTAAATGGATCAGTGATAGAAATGCCGCTCCATATTCCTCTCTATAATAACAAAAATTATTACGTTCAATTAAAATTTTAATTATTATAAGCTCTATGCTTCACAATCTTTAATAGAATAGAATTCTACATCTAATTTTCTAACTTTCTTTATACTCTTTTGATTAAGATTTAGAAAATAATATTAAATGAGGGTGTATAAAAGATAACTTAAAGATGCACCAGTTTGACAGTGAAACCTAGAGCAGCAGCTAATACTTCTTTAAGCAAGCTTTGTTCCACTTCTTCATTCCCATTGAACATAACACTATTTGGACTATGTAAAACTACAAAATCTCCACTTGCTTTAACTGTAACAAGAAGACAGCAATTGTAATGCTTGAACCTTGTTAATTAATTGAATATAAACTAAAGCTTAAATATCATTTGGAACATTATATAAAATTCGTACCTGCAACTAATGCAGCTACAAAACACAAAAATAATTTGAACATTTTTATTCTGAAAGATATCGCCATAAAATTAAGACACTCCCTTAAATTCGATACCAATTCACAAACTGATCATATGACCACAAAGGAGTATACAGCACATTAACGTAATAGAAGGCTTAGTAACAGGTGTATGTGCTGACATATAGTAACAATTGCATGAACTGCGTAGTCATAAGTAGGTAATGTAGAATGTAATGTAGGAGACTGATTATAATAGAAAAGTATAATGTATAATGTAAAAAACACGTAGATAATGTAGAACACGTGTTTTCATACTTAACTTATGAGAAATAAAATATTTTTTAGAATCTTCTTACTTTTAATTTGAATTTGAAAATTGTCTAATATCATATAATGGTAATATGTCGATATTTAATTTCATTAAACTTAATATTTTTTTATAAGCATATTTTTTACAAGTCTTATGTTATAAGCAGTGGTTTCCTATCTTTCTAATTTCATTACTCTATGGATTGTCGCTAGTGTAGTTTCTGGGCGTTAACTAAAAATGCGAGTGGCAACGACAACATACCTTCAACTTGTGATTTATGCCTTACCTCGTGACTACCTTATTGATTACTTCTGTAATCGAAATCCGAAAGTTGATGTTCTGTTAAATGTTCAGTGGATGCGGTCGCGTTTGTAACAGTGTGATTTTTTAGTAAATTTATCTTATTCCCTTCGGTTTTACTTAAAAGTTTCGTTTCCTATAACGCTCGAAATTATTTTAACCTAACAATATCGGCTCCTATTAGAATCAAATATGGGATCGCTTTTTCGAAGCGAACAGATGACCTTGTGTCAACTCTTTTTACAAAGTGAAGCAGCTTATGCCTGTGTCTCAGAACTCGGCGAACTTGGCCTTGTCCAATTTCGAGATGTAAGTTTTTTATTGCTGCCTTAATTATATTTCCGAGATTTCCGTATACCACTTCTGTGAAAAATGTTCAATTCTTAAATTAATGAACAATGAAAACATACACGTTGAATAAGATATTTAGCAAAGAATTAACATTTTGTTGTAATAGAAGATTATTTCTTCCAATTCTTTTGTGAAAATATCCAGACTTCAGATTTTATGTTTTAAGCATTATACTATTATGTTACCAAGAATAGCATTTACAATGCATGCCGCTTAATATAAAGAACTACAAATTTTGATATCAAAATCACAGAATTTGTATATGTGTATTGCATACATTGTATATATGAATTTATATGTCACTTTTTCTTAGAAGAAAAAAGGAAGTTGATTTAAGTGGCTTTGTGTCAATAGTGTAATATTTCCCCTTCCATGATAGGACTTTGACTAGGACTATAAAACAAGAATATATACATATTTAAAGTTTCAAGAATTATATAAATGGAGATATTATTGTATTTATTGATGTTAAAGTGTAAGATCAAGTTATTGAAGAAAGTTTATTGAAAAGCATAAAATATATTCATTTCAATAAAATGGATGTATTTCATTTTTTTGTTACTATGTCTATATATAAGTTCTAACAGAATTAAATTAAAAATTAAGTTATTTCCTTTTCTTATGAGAAAAATATTTTTGCGAAATTTTACAAAAGAATGTAAAAAGTCGAGTTCTTAAGAAGGAGCTGAAGCATGTCAGTCATGAATAACATTTTAGATAGTAGGAATAGTTATATTGTAATACAGGAATAAAAATTATATACAATTAATTTGTCATTTATTTGCATATTTGGTTATTGCTTATTAAAAATAACTGATTTAGATTCATATAGGTATGCCGATCCAGCAAATTCAGGTTGTATGTTGTAATTACAAAGATATAATTTTTTTGTAAGCATCGTATTTTTTCTGTCTTTCTGTCTTTCATTTGATAAAGTATTAATAAAATGTTTCATAAAATTTATATGTGGGAATCTTTTGCATATTTTGTTTAGTACAGTAATAAAAATAAATAAAAAGTGGACAAATACAATATTAAAAGAAAAGTCTTATAAATGATATATGTAGTACTTATGGTACAAATTCTTCTTTATTAACCAATTATCGATACAGTAGGAAATCGTGGAAGGTAATTGGAATCATAAACCTGATTACATATAACATAATTAACATAAGTTATTAATAATTAACAAATAAAGGTAATAATTAAAAAAAAACAGAAAATCGGATAATTCTACATGAATAATAAGTAAAAACAATCAATGCAAATTTGTACAAAGTTTCGTTTTCGAATAAGATTTGTCTGATAAAAGACTGGATTATAAATTATACAAATAATATAGTATTACAGCTAAAGAGTACAGTATTATAAGATTACCTGCTTATTTCTATCTATATCTATATCAATGTTTGTAAATATTGACAGTGATATAATCTAAAAAAATACAGTAACTCTCTATATACTTTAATTATTTTTATTATTACGAATATTCTTGAAAGTTGATTTATCGTGTAGTGACTAATATTTCATCCTATAAATTACGTAACGTTAAGCAACAATATCATTATATTTTTTTATTTCTTGCTACAAAAATGATTATTTCGATAATATCATTTAATTGATAGGATTAGGAGATTAAAATGAGGTCAAATACAAATCCAAACGGATTATTTCGAATTAAATAGAGACATTAATTGTACAACTTTTTACATTCTACTAGACGAAATTTTTAATAATTTAAATGAAAAAGAAATTTATTGAAATATACAAGATATCTAGAAGTTATGGAACAAATTTAAGTGTGCTAATTCTTTATGTGAAAAAGATCGAAAAATCATAATTACAATCGAATTTTTTTTTTGAGTCAAAATAAATTTGATGCACACATACGAAGCTAGATATGTAGATATCGCATAGATGACATAGTATAAAAACTACTAATTTTTATGACACAACTAAAATTATAACTACTTTCTTGTACCAATTACGTATTTAGTTTAAGCCTAACGAAATAACATTTGGAGTAGTTTCATATACTAATTTAATTATATGTTTTGTGCAGCTCAATCCCGATGTCAATGCCTTCCAACGAAAATTCGTTAATGAAGTGCGTCGTTGCGACGAAATGGAACGAAAGCTACGATACTTGGAAAAAGAAATCAAAAAGGACGGTATACCAATGCTCGATACTGGGGAAAATCCAGAAGCTCCGCAACCCAGGGAAATGATAGATCTCGAAGCAACGTTTGAAAAATTAGAAAATGAATTACGGGAAGTTAATCAGAATGCGGAAACTCTGAAACGTAATTTCTTGGAACTGACTGAACTAAAGCATATACTTAGGAAAACGCAGGTTTTCTTCGATGAGGTAAGAATGCCTTTTTTAAAAATTAAGCATAAAACACCGTAGCTTATAAATTATCTTAAATATGTAAGAAGTATTTTACATAGTATTGCATTTTTTCCTAACCTGCACGAGAAACAAATATATAAGTGAAACAAATATCGTTATTTATGAAGTTCACTATACATATATATATATATATATATATATTATAATAATATACAGAAAGGGGCACGTAGTTTGGATTATTTCAATAATTTTGTAAATAATAACTTTTCTGGAAATTTTAATTCCAAGAGGATACATAATTTGAAGGGGACTCTATGACTACATTATTCAGTCCTTTCTAATCACTTAAACATACAACATTTCAAGCATACTTTTAATTCTTCATCAAATATATTGCTTTTAATAAAGGATATAAGTAATGTTAATTGATATTGTAAATACATGACGATTCTGTGTTCTACTACACACTGCTATGGTTAAACATTAAATGTTTAACATGTCTGAAAATGAAGCGTTCAACATGATTGAGTTTGTTTTGGCATTGCCTGCATGTCTTGTAATAAAAAGGCGTTTAATTTCAATTAAATAAACATGGATTGTAATAAACATGTTCTTGTAATTTTGAAAATTACAGTGATAACAAAAAGTCATATAATGGAACATACACTCCCTGTTGAATTATGTAACAATCGTGTGAACCAATTTCCGTTGAAATCATTATTTATGAAGTTATCGAACTGTTCGCAGTAGAGTGCTTCGTCTTGTATATTTATAAGAGATTTGAATAATGAATGAAAGAAAAATGTGATGGGTAATTTTATATGATAAATTAATATGAAGGTTAAGAATAACGAAGTAACTCACGATTGAAGCTTCAATCTTCAATTGTAAATGTTTAAAAGTTCAGGCACGAAATGTGTAAAATTCAATAATTCATTAAATATCCTTGTCAATGGTGGATCCTTGTCGAATTATTGAATTTACAACGTTTTTTAACTGAACTTTTAAATATTTTTAACTAAAGCACGAAGTTCCAGTCGCAATTCTATTGTTCCCGATCTTTACTTTATTGTGTCCTATAAAACTGTTTTTTTTTTTTTTTTTATATTTTTCACTTGTTACATAATACTCTGTGTATGGATGTACAATTAATCGTGAAAAATAGGGAAATTGAATGTCCTTTATAATTAACTCATAATGGGGATAGCTTAGAGTTAGAATGGGCAAATCTTACTTTTAAAAGAATGTTTTTTTAATTATTCTAACTATTCAATTAGGACATTGACGTGTGGTTCTATGTAAAAAGAATTTGGACAAAATTATCTCTAAAAAGAAGAGATAATATTTATCTAGTTATCTGACAATCATCAAAATTATTTTCTAAATCAAAACTGACATTCGTATATCCTATTTTTTGCAGTACATTATGCACATATAAATTCATATTATACTGTACAACTGATGTTATCAAAAAGACACATCAGATACATGATACATTAATGATACATGAGAATAAAATGAACACAACGAGTATATAGATTTTATTATCTCAATTTTTTTTTCTGTCAAGGATGTGAAAAATTATCCTTCGTCCTTTTTCTTATTACAAAACGCTTCTGGTCATTAAAACATATATATCCTAAGCTGTTTTTTAAATGCCTTTTTCCGCAAAAAAATATTAATTCACTTAATGTATTTACTTCTTGACACTGAATAGTTTCTTAAAAATCGATATTCTAAAATTCATATATTAGCATATTTATTTATAAAAGATTAAGCTTTATATTATACACACACACGCTTACACATTAATTAGTTACACACTTCATATAAGACCGGCAATGAGATAATTTATTTAAAAAACACCTTTTGTCTTTCGACACCATATGAACAATCATGATGCTTAAACTACTACCTTTTTATTAATTTTTATAATTTATAAATTTTGTTATATACATATATATAATTTAATTTGTCTAAATAATGTCTAGATAATATTTATAAACGTTTAGTATATTAATAAGTGGCAGTACTTTTGGTACGTATACAATTTTCTAGTATTTTAGTTCACATAAATGTAATGCTTCAACTGGTATAAATAACTCTGTGATCAAGCATAATACGTGATTACGCATTACTACAATAAATAATATATAAATGTTATATAAATTTCGCTTATATATACCGCGCGTGCGATGACAATGCTTTGATTAAGAAAAACGGTAAATGGTTATTCGTTTAATAGCCTACTATTTATTTTACTACTCAGTATTTTGAATAATTATTTATAAAGTTTGATCTATAATACAAATTGATGTTTAACTTGCTACTAGTATTGGTCCATAGATAAACTTCCTTAGATAAATATCCATATAAACAAATGCTTTCATGGTAATTTTTGCTAAAAAGTTTTATGGGTACAAATGTAAGAACAAAATTAGAGAACTCATTAAATGAACGGTTCTTTAATGTATGCAATGGATTAAAGTGCATGATAACGAAGGTTGCGTAATTTGTGTTTGACATCAATATCATCTGTCGTAATTGCTTCGCAATTTTGTATAACGGAAACAAGATTGTTTTACCAAATACAAAATAATAATCATAAAAATGAAATTCTAATGCTATGGACATGAAGCTGTTTTTGTTTTGTATTACTAATGGTACTATTGAGTGATTTTAGGACTATTAATGTGTTAGTGTTGCCAACTAACCAAATTGCAGAATTGCAAAGGACACAGGTCACCGTATAAGCCCTATCTCCCTGGTCCTTTATATTCCTATTATTTTCATAAGAAATTTACGAATTTCCAACATATTTTATCGTTAATTGTTTTGTTAAACGTTTATGGTTGGTTACATAACATTCATTAAAAACATGTCGAGTCGGCACGAAATTTCTGAAGTTCCCGGGATTCTTATTCTTATAAGTTTTAAAATTAAGACGCCTTATTTTATGTGTGTGTGTATATATCTATATATATGCAGGATGCCCCTGAAGTATTTTGATTGCTTCTTTAAGGAGGTTTTAGTAGAGCAAGCAAACCAAAATGAACGAATTTTTCAGTAATATAGTAATGTATTGATAAGAAGCTGTCAAATACATCAATGTTTAGCATTAGTAACATTATGTGATGTACTGTGAAACAAGTGGTTTACACAGGCACAAGAGAAATTGTAAAATTCCATATAATTGCTAGTAAAACTTCTAATACATTGTAAATGTATTACTAGAAAATAATGTATTTGTGAATTAATCCAGTTTACCTACAAATCTCCTTAAAGGAGATAATCTTTCTCAGAGGAACTGTATATCTTAATAGGGTAATTAATCATTTTTAATGAAATTAACATAGAATTTTAATATAAATTATTAATTTAAAAAATACTTTTTATTGCAATTATCTGTATGATATAATTTATGATATAGCTAACTTTAACTATTAAATTTGTAATTTGTTATTTTCTTTATGTGTAATGACTTATATTGTAATCGGTTTCATTAATTTTAAAACTTAATACAAAATATATCCCATAGTCCATATATTCATAACAATTTTATTATATATATCATTTAAAACATAGAAAAAATTCAATTACAAAAAATATTAATTTTATATTTATTAGACCTGTTTTGTATGTACAAAATATATTGTATAATTGAAAGTACAATTACATTTTATCAACAAATAATATTCTGTTTTTGTAATAGCAATCCTCCACTTGTACATACAATAAATAGTTTAATAATGTATATTAATTTTTGGTCAGAATTTGACGATATAAGTGAATCTTTATGTAGCATTATATTGTAGGTTTCCAACTTTTAATAGATGGTATCAACTTGGTGCTTGGAATGTTGAACATTACAAACTAGCATGCATATGGGTAACTAGAGAATGACAATTTATTATATTTAAAAAGTCCAAAATAATATCCTTATCTAATAATCTTTTTGCATGAAGCATGTGAAATATTGTAAATATTACATGTATATACAGAGTGTCAATTTGAAATGTGCATGTGAAAAAATTTTATAGGCAAAAATTTCCTATGGAAAAAGAAGGTAAACCTGTATAATTTTGCTAAAATATCTTCTTTTTCATCACAGAATGTCGAAACACAAATTTTACAGAAAAATTAAACGAGGTGCAGTTAAACAGTACATATGTATTAAAATATTTCTTATTGTTATTTATGGTTGAAAATTATTATATTCAATCTCTGTCCTTCAGATTACTTAAATATTTTTAAACATTAATAAGCTCATTCAGATAATAAATAATTTCAATAATGTAACGACGGATGTACGAATAATGTATTTTATATTTAAAATCGACATATATATGTATATAATTTTTGGCAACCTTTGTTGTTATCCAAACAATGCATTAAATGGATTAAATATTGGGGAAACGATATAATGGAAAACAGTTTCTTCTTAATTGCAAAAGATTTAGAAAGATATACTTTTCTATAGAAAATACATTTTACACATGCAATATCGCATGTGCAAAATATAATTATATTGTTCTTTTCAAATAGAGATGTATACTTATACTTCCTGTCATTTTGTGCATAAAATAATTAAGATGATTTAAAGTAACAGCTACTACTGTTAAAGATGCCTCAATATTATTTTAGTACATTATAAAGATTTCATATATATTTCATTTATTGTTTTCGTGCATATTATGATTTATGATCGTTTATGTATTTTATAGAATTAAATGGTATTTGAGGTATTGTGCAACATCTCGTTCATTATGCTCAGCATCGTACTGGCAGTGTTCTAAATTCAATCAAATTAGTAGATAAACATTATCACTTATTGATATTAATTAAATTATTAAAATATTAAATATATTAATAACGTAAATTTAAAAGATGTTATCATTATAAAGATACAGATTAAGTAACAATATTAAAATATCACTTTACTCGTTATTACTAAATCTTATATAATGATTTATATTTCCTTTGTGTATGTGGATTTTGTATATTGTATTGCGTATTTTCATTAGGTCAATTAACCCTTTCACTATTATGAACACAATGTTCACGTTTGCTAAAATAATTTTCAGTAAATCGTGAAGAAATATTCAAGATTATTTATATAAAAATATAAAATATGTAAAAAAGGTATAAAAAATATTACATCTGTAACATTGTTAATTAGATAATTTAATATATAAATCAACAAAATTGCTATCAGAGTAACTCTCTTAAACGGAGTATGTGTATGCGTTAATAGTATGCGTTTCATACAGCCATCTGTAGAATATACATCCTGTACGAGGATCAGTAGAATATGTGTCTTATACAGACATTACACGTTCCGTACAGACATAAGTTCAATAGGCTATATAAGTAGAATATATTTTTCGACACAACGAGTCGTAGCGAAAGGGTTAAGCATTTCATCATTTTCTATGAAAATTAATGTGTACATTCGTTCGTCCTTAAAATTTCTGATGAAATTCTTTTATCATTTAGGGAAAATTGGCAGAATTGTTTGCGTTTTATGTCATCTTTTGTTGCATGTAATATAAATCTAAAATTTGTGTGATTTAAAAGTTTGCCAGAGGTTGAACATATATTTTTGTTCATACGTGTTAGGACATCTCTGGAAAAGTCATTAGGGAATTATAAACATTTTTAAGAATTTATTATTATTCTATTTGGAATCATTGATTATAAGAATTCCATATATTCAATATTTTGGTTAAAAATCAACTATTTGTAAAATTAGATAATTTTCTTGTCCATGTACATAGATATTTCAACCTTCGTATTACTAGATATTCTATTGTAATTATTTTTATTTGTTGCAATATATAATTTGACAGCAATAAATATTAATTATTTAATAAATTAGATTCAGATTTTCGATAGACTTTTCAGAGTTTCCTATTTTGTCGTAACACCGTAACACTTAGAAATAATTTTTTTTTACAATAAATATCCTGTTGTGTTTTGAATTGCTATGTCGCACGAATACAAAGTTCTGACCAATTAATCGTGAAAATGTGGCTTAATTATGTTCTTTAATAAGATCAACGGTGTCCTAATACTTATGAAAGTAATGTATGTTGAATTTTTTCGGTATTTACCATGCCATGGGGTTTACATCTTATTATTTTTAGAGTTTATGAACGCGTATTGTGTAACCTTAATCTCCATTTTATAAGAGAATGTTTATATTAGTTGTTGATGTTGTTTGGTATTTTCCATCATATATTCTTGCAGTATTTCTAGAAATGCTATCGCAGAGGTCATAAAAATACTTTATTGTTAGTACAATGTTAGATTTCAATTCTTGTAGGTTTCGTATTTTCGTTATTACATATTGGCAGTCATTTGATATCGATGTTAACTGAATAAAAGTACTCGTTTAAAATATCTTACGATCATCATCTTTATTATTTTACTTTGATTTTATTATTTTAATATGTATAATAAAACATACTTTCAGAGGTGTAATTATAAATATGTTTACTGAAATGGTAAATTATGACATGTGCCACTAAACTATATTTAAATTTATTTATTAGAATGATTTACATAGAGTACATATTTTGAGTATATAGTTCGCAATTTTTTTAAGGAGATTAAGGAGATGTTCTTAATTGATTTCAAGTATACTGTTGAACGTTTTCTATTTGCTATGATTCAGTAAAATTGCTTCATCAACAATGATTAATTATTATTTTTCTTAGACAGTAAAAATAAAAAAATAATTACAGAAATAATAATACAGACGAAAATTCTTAATTCTAATTATACCATATCATTTGGTCAAGTAAAAATTAATACTACCATGACATATGGCTCTAAAGAGATTATTTTTGACACACAAAGTAACAAACTTTTTTACACATTTTAGCAAATACTATTCATCACAGCGATGAGTTCAATTTTTTTGACATCCTGTATTATATATAATATATACAAGAAGTACGAATTATTTTATATACTTAATTTTCTTTTATAAATTTTTAATTATCGATCATATTGGAGCATCCCAATTTTTATCCTATTAAAAAAAATTGAGAACCGCCATCCGTGTACAGAGTGGTGAATTGAATAAGTATGTTAACAAATGGTTAAAAAGGAAAATAAAAAGAAATAACGGGAGATAGGGCAAAAGAGAGGTGACATGTGTCTGTTGCCAGGCTGAGCATGGAGGTGTCGTGTCGCAGATGGCAGACCCCAGCCGTGAGGAAGAACAAGTCACTCTCTTGGGTGAAGAGGGCCTCCGCGCTGGCGGCCAGGCTCTCAAGCTCGGGTAATTAAATGTGGTGTAAATTCGAACAATGTAGAGCGTGATGATTCGCAAAATTTCGCATAGCAAATATTAAGTACATACATTATGATTTATAGTGCAAGTAAAATCGTATACAGAGAGTTTTATTTGTTTTTTAATATTTTCGTTAATATCTCTGTCACTTTTTATGTATCTATAAACTTCCTCTTTTTTAATAATTTTATAATAATTTGTAATTTCTCTCAAAATATTTTGCTTTTTTTAATTTTCATGTTTGTAAATCTTTCTTTTTTTTTAATTTGTTATTTTTTAAAGTTACTTTATAATAATCATATAATAATCATTCTTCTACTGTCTTATTAGCTTGGAGGAATATAAATAATACTGAAGATGTTGTGCACATGAATACAAGTTACTTTAAGTAAGAATTCATTGATTGTAATACTGACTTTTCTGAGAACTATTCATGTAAATGCAAGTAACGGAGATATTAAAGTAGTTAGGGTAACTTAAAAATCATGAACAACTTTAAATCGTTTCTTCTTAGAAGAATAATAATATTGCAGTATATCAACTCGTAATAAATTAATGAATTATACTATAAATACTATATGTTGGCCACCTAAATCACTCCAATAATTAAATGCAATAATCATTGTGGAAGAAACATAATCTTTAATTTGAAATTTGGAAAGAAATCCTTGCGTTCTACATTTGAGACACCAGTGACTAAAAATCATATTAGTACGACATAAATGTTCTATAGATTTACCTGTGATTTAAAACTCCTACTGAATTTTTTTATTTATTTTTGAGTTTTTGGAATATAAAACGAATAGTGACCGCTACAAATGAATTATTAAATCTATGGACACATTTGTACATATATTTTAATCGAATTAGAATTTATTAATCCATAATCTGCAAATATTGCAGAGCTTTTCATCAATGTTGTCTGTGCTATTAGGCTATATATAAATCTAGATTTAAGTAGAAGGCATGATGCGTCAGTGTGTTCTGTGGTTACAGCACCTGTATACTACGGCAGACACCATAGGATCACACTATAGGAATCCCCTCAGGCAAGCTGTTATCAACCGTTATTTGCATTTGCAAATCTGTTTTGCTCAGTGTTTTTTTTTTTTTTTTGTCTGTAGTTACCTAAAATCCTTTAGCTCAGAAAGAGCACTAATATTACAGTCGCTGAAACATTTGCTAACAATAAGTCTTATAGAGACCACAATTAAAAGCACTATTAGCTTAAGAAAATACATATAAAAATTTATTATCAGTGGCAATATTCACGTGCTTGTTAATATAGAAGCATTTATTCGTTGCTTGAAAAAAAAAATGTATTGATTTATGTTAAAGTGTTACGATAACAATTAATTTATTAATTATAAACTAAGAGATAGAGAGTTATATGGTGTTGTATATTAAAATTTGAATCAATCTAAAATGGAAATAAAATAGAAATGAAAGTTTGAATGATCTAGTATGACAGAACAGACAAATCAGTATTATTTTCAGAAATATTCAATGTTAATTTTTTGTCCTTATAACATTTTTATTAATTTGCTCTTAAAATAAAGTCATGACCTGATCCGGTTATCGTTCGATAAAATCATCCTGTTTATATATATGTTTAGTATGTGTGTAGTATATATATATACAGATATTAAATAATAAAAAATATATATATATGTGTGTGTGTATATATATTACGATATATTCATTTAGTTAAGTAATGTACATGTTAAGTAATTTTAATTTAAATCTTGCACAAATTGAAATACACTATATGTAAAATTGTAAATACATCTGCACATGTATATACTATGTCATTAATAATACTAACATCGTTTAAACTCTGCAAAAAGTATTGCTTCTGCCAAATGTATAGCCAGAATATCTAATACGAAGACTTATGTTTAATCGGCGATATTTGATATCGATTTATTTAAGACTAATTCTGTATAAGATTTCATTCTTTTAACTGGTAATCAAAGGAAAGATAAAAAGCAACGAGATGTATTTATCGACTTTATTTAATATTATTTTTATAGATAAGTGCACAACGAATTATTTTTTTCAAGCATCGAAATGTGAAATTGCCTTATTTTTACGGTTGCGTACATACAATAAATTGAAAAAATAAGCAGCAACGCTCCGTTAATATTAAAACATTCAGGTCTGATTTAAACAAGGAATTCGTAGCAAATTTTGAATCTTAAAATTTTTTTATCGTTGGTCAATAAAACAAACAGAGAACAGAATCGTGGTAATTTCATTTTTAATATTCGAAATTAACTTTTGGGCTGACTGAACTCATATAACATGACAATTGAATAAGACATAGCTGTACAATTTTTACTTAATTTTTATTTGAATATGTACTTCAAGTTTTACGTTTAGAAGCTTTTCTTTTCTCTATACATTATACTATCAGTTTTTACAAAGTTACTTTTTGTAATCTATTATTCCAATTAGTAAGAATTGTTTATTTGCACTGCGTAGAAATGAGAGACAATTATAAAGATTATTGCTTTGGCGACTTTAAATGCTCTTTAAAGACAAATGCGACTGTTTGCTTAATTAAATAACATTCACTTATTTATCAAAGTCCTTAATTCTAAGATGTGTGTTAAATTGTTACTGAAACAAGTTAAGTTAAAAAGTACACTATATAACAGTTGATACAGTTTGACGTTATTCACATGTAACATATGTATTTAAAAGTTGGTTAAAACACATTCAAACTGTATCGAATATTCTGGTAACGATAACAATACTGAAATAATATATGTGAGTCCGTTCATTCATTATTTATTTAGCTTCAACGTGAATAACAGTAATGATGATAGTGTGGCCATGGGTATGTATAGATGCGTGCGCTTACGCGCCTACACAAATATCAAAAAAAGAACCTTGATGGTTTCTCGTTTGAGAATTCGATTTAAAAATACGAGTAAAGTTAAGAGTCTGGCTTGCAGCACCGTTATTTAAACATCCCAATCGATTACAGCTATTGTTGTTGGCAATAATTTAAGGTGAGTCGTAAATTCAAGTGGTGTCAAATATTTATACTTCGTGATTTCAGATATGCTCAGTTTGAAATTGAGATTTAAAATGTATTAAATAGATTAATCTGTTCGTTTAAAATACTCATGTAATTTCAAGTAAATATTAATGACTATGTAACAGCAATGGTTTTATAATATCATAGGTGGAACCGTGAAGTATTTTAAAATAAAGGTTTAGTTGCTATTCATAATTTTCAATACTAAAGTCAATCCTGTATTTTTAATATTTTATGAAGATCGACAAAAATGTTTAAAGTTGATATTAATAATTAGTAGATCCGTTCTATATTCTCTATATCTTTTAATAAGACTTACGGTGAAGAGCCAGAGTATAGATACTCAAGCAAAGGCAACTTACGCTGCAATGTCGTGGTGGGAAAGTTATAGCTTTATTTAAAATTCTCGTGAACACAAATAGTCATCAAATATTTGGCCAAATATTTATAAATTTACAAATGGCCAAAATATGTTTGGCCATTGTTTATATGCTTCAACAAGATTTTGTAATAACGAAAAAGCACTTTTTGTGTATAATGTTTGGTAACTTTTAACTTATTTAGTTCCTCGCCTCTAGATACAGCTTTGTTATGAGTTTCTTATTTTAGTAATATTAAGCTTCTAGAAATACGTCTGATGTTTACTATTCTATCGTAGTTGTAGTTTTTACGCTTACAGATTGCCCCACCACAGAACTGCTACATTGCCATGTCTGACATATAATATGTACTTCGTATATAGGCACATACATGGCTCTAAAAGTGAAATCTCACTTTGCTTGTCCTTCTATATTTAGACACAAAGCTCATACTGTCGCACACTTTTTGGTATGTGATTGAATTTACAACTCGTATCCCTTTAATATTCGTCTTTCATATATTTTAGAAATCTAAAATAGTAAGATCTAAATAGTAAACAAATTATATAAAATGTAAATGATATGAAGCTTATTATTTAAAGCTCGTACGGCACGTTAAATACATACAATTATATTTAAACCAAGTTTTGAATTCGAAATGCTACAAAAGGCTTTTATTAACCGGACAGTGTAATAACAATATTTAATAATGCATTGTGGTTGAATGTTAAGGATGAAAAGATCAGCAAATTCTGTAGTTTCGTTATTCAAGCAATTATTTCAGCCAAAAGCGTACAACACTAAGAATAGAAATCGTGTAATTGCAAATCGATTTAGTTTATTTAAATGACTATTTATGTATTCTCGTATATAAATGCATATATAAATGACAGTAAGTTTGGCTTTGTGCATTCCAAAAAGAAGTAGTTCCAAATAAAACATTAATTAAAATAGCCAATTTACATTTCCTATATCATAAATAATTGGAATTAATTTCATTTCATAACTTGAATCATTTTGTTTCATAAATTCATCCTTATCCCTCGATCTACAAAGCGTCTGATCAGTTATGGATGATACTACTGTATATATATATTCGCTTATCGTATATTATATGTGTATATGTCGGGAAGGGGTAAACTGGTAAGTAGTAAGCTTCTGATATGTTTGTTTTGCATGCTATATATTAATTCTTATGATTATTGTTTATTCCACGAAACCTAATCTAACAGCATTTAACAGGTAACAAAAACCTTTCTTCATCCAACCAAAACAGGCAGATCACTGTATTTATGCTATTGTATTATTCGCACCGTAGGTTATAAAACTTTCTGTTCAATTTTATATCTGAATTTGCTAAATGAAAATCATAACTACAAAGGAAACTATGAAACAAAAATAGTGTATATATAAGACGACTCATTTTGATTTTTGATACCCACTTCATGATTAACTTATTTCGAAGAATATATCGAAGGGTAACCAAAATATGAGTTTTAGAGTTTAAAGAAAGATTAAAATAAACGAGAACAATGATTTCTAAAAATAAATACGTTTCTAAATAAAAGTGTTGACGTGTATAAATGTAAGATGTATGTATATTTTATCACGCCTAAATGAATTAAATTGGCATTGTGGCCGATTTCTAGAAACCTTCTAAATATATTTAGTTACAATCTAATATTACTTGAACTTTGAATGATATAACTACATAACCGAAATTATTTTCAAATTATTTATTGAATAAGAATCGTTGTGTACATGATATTTTTGTATTTCTTCTTTTTTTATTTTTGGTTGTCTTTCCCTTTCTTCTTTTCTTTTCTCTTTCTTCGTATATTCGCCCTACGACCTGGTTAATTCAATATTGAACCAACTGTTCTTAAAATTAATTCGAATGGATTTTCGAATTCGTACTACCTACGTTACGTCATAAGTAAATACATATGATGTTTCTTACAGAGTACCATCGCAAAGTGATAATCGCTAATTTTTATGAAATTTGGATATAAAATGATTTCTCAATAAAAATGATATTCACTCTTGAGGTTACGAAACCTTTTTAGCATAATATTAATCCAAACATTTTTCATTGAAGTAAAAGTTGGAAATTAGTGATTATCACTTGAAATTCCACTAGTCCTTAGGCCATAAACAAGATTTATATAAATAAGATTACATTTCGTCACCATCATAAACAACATTTTTTTTCCTTCAAGTTACTATACAGGTCTAAAAAAAGAAATATATGGACGCATGATCCATTAATATATGTATTCAGGGGGTAACAATTACGATTAAATAAACAATAAATTCCCTTTTACTCGATATTGACGATTATTCTAGAAAAAGAGAAGCAGGACCTTTTCAGAGCTCAGAATGGTATAGGAAGAGTAATTTATTTACAAAACCGTTTTCAGATTTCATGAGAATTAATTTAATTATTTTTTTTCTCTTCACATTTCCCACAAGTGTCATAAAATTCTAATAAATAAAAATCATCTAATAAATACACGTAAGAATAGTTTACTACCTAATTTGACATAGTGCCATTGAAGACAACAATTTACATTTACACAATTGAATACCTCATTGTGACAATAGAAAAGCAATAAAATATTATTTATTATCTCAAGCGCACTATTATCATAAATATTTGCTTTTCTATTTATTTGATGTCTCGCGGTTTAATGATACGACTGCGTTGAATTAACGAGGTCATTTTGTATTGATGGTGAATTAATAATTGATATTTAGCATAATTGATATTAACAGCTTCAATATATAATGTAACACTGTATAGTAATTCATATTTAGTTGAAAATATAACCGATTTAAGATATCTTTGTAACCTTGAAAATACTTCCTCTGGTCTTATTATAGAAGCAGTTACTATACATATCTCGCAATTTACTGGTACCCACCACTACAGACAAAGAAATTGAAATTAATCTTTATGGTAGAATACACTGCTAAAGTACACTACTATTAGTACACTACTAAGTAGAATGTATATTATGCTAAAAATCGGTCGTTATACTCTTTAACAATTATGTTACTTTATTCCTTATACAAGGGAAATAGGCTCGGAAATATTTATGTAATACATGATATGATATGATAATGATTTATATAATATGATCAATATGATATTCGTTTGAAACGTAACATTATTATTAAAAAATGTATCGCGTGGTGAAAGAAATTATATTGTCTAAAACTGAATACATTCGATCTATCGCTTACTAATTGTAAGAAATATTAGTGCCTATTGCTGCTTCAAAACAATTCCTTTTCTATTTCTGCAAAATTGGAACCAGTAAATTTCCTAAAATACGAGCCATTAAAGATATCTTTAATCTTATTCCTGCGTGTGTAAAACGTAAGGGAACTTACGCAACAACAATATGGCGTTGGAGCATTATAGTGATGTCTAGTGTGCTAATGTGGTTGTGTCTTGTCTGTTGTGTCGTCAGCAAGAGCACGCAGGCTTGAATCCTACCGAGTCCATGACACGTGCATTGATTAGTGATGATAATATCGCCCGCCAGACTGCCCTTGGTCCTGTCCAACTGGGGTACGTACTCCTACTAGTAAATCCTTCCCATATCGTTATTATATCCTTCTAAATTCATTCAGTACGATTATATTAATAATTTTATCATTTTTAGAAACTTTTATATCTAGCACCGTTTTTTTATCACAGAGTTTCCAATTGTATCTAGCAAATTTTAAACGGCTGTTTTATCCGTATAAGGTGTGCAGGATGAAGTCAGGGTGGGTGGTATGCAAACGATGAATAAACCGAAAATATGGAATAAAATGTTTTCTTGAACTCACATTCGATTCATCGAACGTGAACCACAATGATTGAAAATATCATAATAAACAGTAATTGCAAATTTCTTAACAATTCTGTACATAAACTTTTTC
This sequence comes from Bombus terrestris, assembly GCF_910591885.1. Classification (NCBI taxonomy): domain Eukaryota; kingdom Metazoa; phylum Arthropoda; class Insecta; order Hymenoptera; family Apidae; genus Bombus; species Bombus terrestris. The sequence continues at coordinate 6,881,879 of NC_063277.1, forward strand.
AAAACTGCAGAGGATTTACACTGTATTTTGAATAATTAAATCCGCTATCAAGATTGTCATTCCTCGAAGAGTAGCAAACTATATATAAAAAAACTTCTGTATTTTTTACTTTCGAGTCATTTTTATACATAGAATTCCTACCTGCCCGGATCATCCTGTATGTCGCAACCTAAACAACTTAAACATAATATCGTAAATGTTTTTGTTACTTTTGAAGTCATGAAAAGAAAATTGCTTACCAATAACATCAAAGAAATGAGAGTAAAATTATATAGAAGATGCTTATTAAAAGTTCAGATTGTTTTAGCCACATTAAACATTTTTAAACAGCCAATAAATTTAGATATGTTATAGCGACTTGACGAGTAACAGGAATATTTAATTGTGCAAATGGGACATTTTCTGTAATAGGCAAATGTAATTTGGTCAATTTTGCTCATGCATATACAAAATAATTATGGTCAGCATTTCCAGTTTCTGCAAAATCGTAAGAATTATAGAAACATTTGTTAATAATGATTTTATAGCTTTCAAGGAATTTTTACTATAACTTTAACAACTTTATGATGGTTTGAGTGTCTTTTTATGTGTGTGTGTGTAGACGAGTTCTGCAATATGCATATACACTGTTTACGTAAATTCAACATGATTATGATCCAAAGTATCTTATTTCTTTTTTTCATCGTACATTTGCAAAGTATATAATATAATTGTTGATACAAAAAAGCAACCATAAAATAATATTGAAAAATATGAATTGAAGTACAAAACAGATGATCGTTGAAAAATAAATCGATTTTCACGTGATGAATCAAATAAACTTGCACACTGTAATTTTTATACATGTGTGTTTATGTGTTTACTAGGATAAGTCATTTTTTATACCGAAATCTTTTTCATTTTGTTCTTTAGAATTGTTTTAACCCATCAAATAATTTTTTAAATATTTGAGTTTGATCGGAGAATAAAAACATATACACTCCTAATATTTTACATATAAAATTTTATGCATTTTATCAATACTTGTAAAAAGACTTTCAGCCATCTACAAATAAGAATCATCCATAGAGCTTATTCATAAAACTTACTATTTTTCTTTAACACGATACCACTAAAAAATAGTTTTTGCATGTGAAGTATCCTACATTGTATTGTTTTATACTTCTCGAAATAAAACAACTTTCTTTACTATAATAGATTTCTGTCCCTTTTTTTAACAAAACACATTTTCTATACTCCCATAATGTGGTATTCAATTTTATCATTTCAATCATATGCATGTTGTTTTATTTCAACAGTATATACACACGTCTAATTAGATTAAAGTTTAAATGATCATATTAAAACTTAATATGCAAACTAATCCTAATTTATTCAATAATATTATAATAAACGCTTACTAAAAGTCACCGCTATAAGACATATTCTTTCTTTCTTTTCGAATATTGTCCGTGGTTATCACTTTTCATTTGGATGCACCAAACTTCTTTATTTTGAAATTTTAAGCACATACAACATTGGATAAGATTATGAGCCATTCGTTTAGTACGTTTTCATTGAACATATGCTACTATTGTTGTTGCTATCATTCTTATTACAATCATTATTCCCATTATTATCGTCATTCCTTCATCATGATGACATTATTATCACTATCATCATCATTTTTGTTGTTATTTTTATTAACATTATATATACATGTATACATAATGCGTTTATTGAATTTTATTGTACTCGAAAATTATGATATATTCATATATGATGAATCAAGCAACGTTTATGACTAAAAAGAACCATGGCTACAAAGATCATCATTCTTCAACAATAATAAGGTTAAGTAACAATTAATGAATTTAAGATATAAAAATATATAAACGATACAGGTTGAAAGTATAATATCTATAACGTAGTATATTAACCTTGGAAACTCATATAACTTGAGCGATATATGGCGGCATACGATATATGCATATACAAACGATTTTCAATGTAAATCGTTGATGTACATTATTATTACGTTCATGTTAAATTTAAGGTGTTTTAAAATATTTATACATACGCACAAACATACGTGTATAGTGTATATGTATAATTAATGGTGTCATGTCTTTATTTTCATTCATTTACAATTTTTCCGTGATACGCGTATCTTACTAAAATTATTCTTTAAATAGATTCGTGGCAGGAGTTATCCTACGAGAACGTATTCCAGCATTTGAACGTATGCTCTGGCGAGCATGCCGTGGTAATGTATTCCTGCGTCAAGCAGAGATTGAAACCCCTCTGGAAGATCCTTCAACGGTAGGTCTTCTCCTCTACGTCCTTATGATATCGATCGTTTCTAAGATTTTTTAGCAAATGTAAAAATGTATTTAAAAAAATATATTGTTATGCTTTTTTAGGGAGATCAAGTTTTTAAGTCTGTATTCATCATATTCTTCCAAGGAGATCAATTGAAAACTCGAGTTAAAAAGATTTGCGAAGGATTTAGAGCTACTTTATATCCTTGTCCCGAAGCACCCGCTGATCGTCGTGAGATGGCTATGGGAGTTATGACTCGAATTGAAGATTTAAATACAGTTAGTTACTTCCTTTTTTTTAATAATAAAAATATACCAGAGTTGGCGCGATATTTATGAAAACATTGTTTATGATCTCGCCATTTATCTTGATTACAATAGATGATCAATGTATTCTCTATATAGACTTCTATACAATTATACAATTGTAATTACAGCGAAATTTTACGCTATTTTGTTACTCTACAATTCTTCTTTCATTTTTATTAAACATTCTATTTACTTATCATCTCACATTTGGTGATACATATGAAGATATTTCTGAAATTATGCGGAATAATCAGAATACTATATATATATATTAATTTATATTTGTGTTATGAAAATTAATCATATCTCTCTCTACTATAATTCGATATAGGTTCTTGGACAAACTCAAGATCATCGACATCGTGTCCTAGTAGCCGCTGCAAAAAATATTAAAAATTGGTTTGTGAAAGTTCGCAAAATCAAAGCAATCTATCATACTTTAAATTTATTTAATTTGGATGTTACGCAAAAGTGTCTAATCGCTGAATGTTGGGTTCCTGTACTAGACATTGAAACAATACAATTAGCATTGCGTCGTGGAACTGTAATTATTTATATATTTTTTAAATAATGTCATATTGTCATTTTTAACTGAAAATTTCATAGAAATATATATTTTAGGAACGAAGTGGGAGTTCTGTACCACCGATTTTAAATCGTATGGCAACGTTTGAAGATCCGCCTACTTATAATCGGACCAATAAATTTACCAAAGGTTTCCAAGCTCTGGTAGATGCATATGGAGTAGCTTCTTACAGAGAAATGAATCCATCTCCTTATACTATTATAACATTTCCATTCTTATTTGCTGTTATGTTTGGTGATACTGGGCATGGCTTAATTATGTTTCTCTTTGGTGGATGGATGGTATTAAAAGAAAAACCATTGGCTGCAAAGAAATCTGATAATGAAATTTGGAATATCTTCTTTGGTGGCCGATATATCATTTTTCTAATGGGTTTATTTTCAATGTATACTGGACTTATATACAATGACATATTTTCTAAATCATTAAATATCTTTGGGTCATATTGGAGAATCAATTATAATATCTCAACGATAGTCACAAATAAGGAGTTGCAATTAAATCCTAGTGATACGGAACAATATTTACAAATTCCATATCCTCTAGGAATGGATCCTGTGTGGCAATTAGCAGAGAATAAAATTATTTTTCTAAATTCATACAAAATGAAAATATCTATCATTTTTGGAGTCATACATATGTTGTTTGGTGTGATAATTGGTCTATGGAACCATATGTATTTCAGGAGACAGCTGAGCATAGTTTGTGAATTTGTCCCTCAGATTATTTTCCTAGTATTTCTTTTCCTTTACATGGTATTGCTTATGTTTATTAAATGGATTAGCTATGGTCCTAATAGCGATAGTAAGTAATATGTTATATGTAATACAAACATATACTATAATATTATTATATTATGATACTTATTATTATTTTTAGACACAGATCCAGCACATGGACCTTTCTGTGCACCATCAGTATTAATTACATTTATTAACATGGTATTATTCAAGCCTGGTACTGCACCAGCCAAAGAATGTAGCCCCTGGATGTACAGCGGGCAAAATGGATTCCAATCGTTCCTCGTTGTAGTAGCTGTTCTTTGCATTCCATGGATGTTATTGGCAAAACCTGTTTCAATGATGTATAATAGAAAGAAACAACATTATCAGGTTACATTTCAAATTCATCATAAGTATTTTAAATTCGTATCTTTTATAATACATATAGATAAACTTTTCTTTTGTTCTCCCTTCTTTATACATTAGTTAAACAATCACGGTACAGAAAATGGTGACATAGAAGGTGCTGTTGATGCTATACAACCAGTAAGTGGAATTCCTCAAGGAGGTCACAAAGAAGAAGAGGAGGATATGAGTGAAGTATTTATTCATCAGGGTATTCATACCATTGAATACGTTCTTGGTAGTGTATCTCACACAGCATCCTATCTTCGTTTATGGGCCTTATCTCTTGCCCATGCACGTAAGTTTAACAATTAATACGTTTATTGTTCCATAATTTATAGCAGATATATTTTACTAGACATTTATTGATTATATATAGAATTATCAGAGGTATTGTGGAACATGGTAATGAGAAATGGATTAACTCAAGAAGGTTGGTCAGGAGGTATCATTTTATGGGCTGTATTTGCATTTTGGGCTGTTTTAACTGTCGGCATTCTAGTTCTTATGGAAGGCTTATCAGCTTTCTTACATACACTTCGACTTCATTGGTATGTTGAAAAAAATGATCGTTATATTTAAGAAATTTCTATGTTACTATACTATATTATACTTGAAGGATAATATAGAATACAAACTGCCTTTTTAAATAAAATACATGTTTTTCTGACTAAAAATTTCATACTTTATTATAGGGTCGAATTTCAAAGCAAATTTTATGCTGGACAAGGATATGGCTTCCAACCATTTTCGTTTGAAATTATTTTAGATGCAGCCCAATCTACTACAGAAGATTAAAGTATATTGCTTCGCAATACAAAGTTTCACTTACTCCATATACTATCAGTGGACTTGTTCTTCATAAGTATAAAAAACATAAAAGTAATAATATTATGACATCTTCATGTCAATAGAATTCTAACAAGTCTCTAAAGTGTTATCATGTTAATATTATGTTTAAATAAATTAAATAATTTTTATTCTGTAATCATGTTTCAAAATTTATTTAACGTACTATTTCTATTATGTGCAACAATAATTAAATTTATATTTAATCATATTTTTTCATTACACAATTAAAGATTGCTTGGAATGTTATAATTCTTCAAAGAAACTTTCACTAGACGACGCTTATGGAATTTACAAAGATATAAATGGTATAAGATATAACTGGATCTGAGGTAGAAAAAGCAACTATAATTATATGCATATCGTGTATTTAGCCATTATTATAATTGTACACATATATGTCATAAATTGTAACTTATATCATTTTATTATTGCATTCCTATCTGTTACGTAATAAAAAATGAACACTATAAAAGCTTTGTATTTAATTTATTCAAATAATATTTTCAGTACTTTGTAAATACATTACAATACACATACGCGTATACATAGATGTATAACATAACGAAATGTCTGTATATGTATTGACACAGCTGCTATTATCAGCAGATTTCTTATACTGAATTCATATTAACAATTTACAATTGATTGTATATCACTTTCTATTCACATCTACTAGATTCTAGATCTATTATAACAATAACAAATTCTCTTTCAGGAAAAGACACTTTAATTTCTCAATTAAATCAAAATCTTTTTTTCGTGTCGTCAATGGAAAAGTTTGAAGAAGATTCTTCGCAGGAATCTTCCGAGTCATCGTTTATTATATTTGAATTAGGACAATTGATTTGTTCTATTAGATCATCTTCAATCAAAGTGATATATTGAACGAGGGTCGTGGCAAATTTCGATTGTGTTATACGAATCTTCCAATGTTGTAATACAAGTACCATATTATTCAATGATTTATTTAAAATGTCTTACTGGTAGCTACGATTGAAAACTCAGATATCAAAATTTCCTGCTTAAATTTATGTATCAAAATTCATTTTATAGTCCTTACCATAATTAACAATATAAATTAATAAAACAGAAAAATGTACATATACATATTTTAAGGTAAGAAAAAAGAATTATATATTATCTTTATTTTAATAATATACCTACGGAGATTAATTATGTCATAAATATGAACATAGATAAAATAATTATATAGCTTTTCTATATACAAAGCTACTGGAATTATACTTTTATAATTATCAATTTTATTATAATATATATTATTTTTGTTATTATCTTTTAGACAGATTTATTTTATCTTAATAACATAACTATTTTTAGATTTTATCATATAGAATAATGATGCAATATTTTGTTTCAAAAAATTTATTTATCTTTATCAAATTAACTTTAAATTTGTTTATAAAAAAATCTAGTCGAATGATATTTGTTTATTATCGTAAAATATAATGTTTTGTTTTGTGTGCCTTTTTTTATATGCTTCTTAATACAATAAAAAATGAATGTTATGGTTTGCAGAGATAATTTGAGATTCACAAATAAGGACATATCCCCTATCATATTTTTTAGCGATTCTATTATATTTCAGTAAACATAATTGCTCTTACATAATTACGTAATCTTCACAAGATAAAATATGAAGATAACACATACGGAATATATATCTTTTATCATATTGGACTTTGATTGGTCGTTCAACGAACATTGCTTAGAGTAGGAATAGGCCGCCTATCACCACTGGTGTTTCCATACTCCCACTTCTGCAAAATTTAGCGCAAGTCTTTCCACGTTCAATGTAGTTCCAGTTGCTCTCTGCCTTGATGGTGAATGGTAGTTGTGTCATACCTTACAGTCATTTTCGTTTTATACTTGTATAATTTCACTATTAGTATCAGTCAAGATTATGGCAGACAAACAACGTGTTTGCATCATTGGATCAGGAAATTGGTAAGTTATTTTTAAGTTTTTGTAAGATTAACGTCTGTAATTGCGAAAAATTTGGTCTGTCATTGATTTAGATGCCGGATTAAAATGTTATCGGAATTAATCTTCACGTGCTGTAAATAAAAACCAGCATCGTACACTTGATAAATCTACTGTATTTTTATTACTAACACTTTTGTATATTGACAAATATATTTTTAGAAAACTGAATTGTCAAGTTTGGCAGATTCTAACTAGGTCATGTTTTATTATAATTTGTATAATATATTTTTGTAGGGAAAGTAAAAATGTTAAAATAAAATAAAAATATTGTGGAAATAACAAGTGTGTAATATAATATTATTCATAAATGATATAATGTGGCGTGAATCATGTATTACTATTTGTAAATTAACTTTGAGCTTAGATGTAAAAATTACTTTGCTAAATAATTCGAATGAATCTGTAATATATTTTTATTTGTATTAGTATATAAAATGTAAATTGGGAAAATATTATAAGCTTGTTTCCCTGGTAAAAATATACGCAATTTTCGTGCAGAGATATAGAAAAATGTTATGTAAAACAAATTATTATATAATTTTACTGTATATGTATAACTTCAGGGGTTCAGCTATCGCTAAGATAGTTGGAGCAAATGCCGCCAAACTTAATAATTTTGAGGATCGTGTTACGATGTACGTATATGAGGAAACTATCAATGGAAAAAAACTAACTGAAATTATTAATGAGACGCATGAAAACGTAAAGTACCTTCCAGGACATAAACTCCCGCCTAATGTGGTAAGTAAGTACTTATGTACATGTTTATCTATACTCTTTCTCATAATGAAAACAATCGTTTTTCATGCTAAGAAATTGATTAAAAATATTATATGCATTTTAAAATTGTTCTATATACCTTTATTTTTACCATTAAGTATTATGTACATAACATTAATATCTTAAATTATATCGAGTTTCCTACCCAACTTTCATGTAAACTTCACATAAATATATCGTATAAATATATCATAACATAAATATACCAAAACTTTCTAAAATAATATTATATTATTGATAATATTACCTTATACAATAGTATATACTTATTAAATTCTACACCTTATTCTTTATTTATTTCACTATCTTTTTACAATATATTTTACTATATGGATACATACGTATTACGGATAATACATATTACACGTTGTGTAACCTTACTATTCTTACTGTTTAATCTATAATTCTGAAACATAAATTAAGCTTACGTAACTTTCGTGAGATCACATGTATCTTATATGTAAACCGTTTCCTTTTCGTATAGAGTATAATTCATTCCATATTAGAAATCTGTTTTAATTATTTAAACTTACAAATAAATTAATAGTTTATTAGAGTAATACATATTTGATTAATGCAGTATAATTATTCTTGATAATTTTGTAAAAATTTTAATAAAATACTTTCTACTTTTAATTTTTAATTTAACCCAAAACTGTAACTTTGTTTTCTATGTCGCAAATACTCATACGTTATCGTTTAGTTAACGCAATCTATAATTTTAATTTAACTTCCGAGATACACGTCTCAAGATGCACGTTCATAATTTCTATCTATCGCATGCATACAGATTGTTAATTTTCAGCGTCAGTAACTTTGTATAGAAAAACCTTGACCATGACGAAGTCTGCTGAAACTATCTATTGATTCGTAAGATAGTACATTTCTCTAGACGTATTTAAAATGTATATCTAGTGTAATATGGGACCTATCACTACATTCACATAATAAATTTAATGTTACAAATGATTGAGCCTCTTGATCCTATTTTAAGCTTAATTTTCATTTTGGACTATTTCAAATTGAGTACGTCGGTTAAGGTTACTATAATCTTAATATAAGAGAAATAGGTTAGGAGATTTTCGATTATTTAATAGAGTATTTTGTACAGCTATACATAGTATTTCTATAATAAATTACTTTACTATATTTGGTAAAATGTGAAATTTTATTTTGTATTAAATATATTGTGCTAACAGAATCATCCCTTGGAAGAAAGTAAAACATTAGAAGTAGAAGATTGTATTATTTGTAAATACTAGAAATTATATGATTCATTACGTATATATTTATGAATTAATAATTTTTCACGTTTCCTTTCCTATCGTTTAACGTATGAACATGAATATCTCTTTGCATAATTTTTAATATTTGTAACAAAACTTATCGAAAATCACTCCACGGGACATTTGAATGGAGACAATTATTTTTCTAATTGTTAAAAAAATATATAACTTCTATACACTGCAAATATAGAAGTGATATATAAATATTAACAATCTATATGTTTCTCATGCTCCAGATTGCAGTTCCTGATGTAGTGAAAGCTGCCGAGGATGCAGATATCCTAATTTTTGTAATACCACATCAATTTATCAATAAAATATGTAGTACGTTATTAGGGAAAATTAAACCTACAGCTGTTGGTCTTTCTTTGGTGAAGGTATGATTTTAATTTAGGATTTAGCATTAATAGATTATAAAGTATTGATTCAATCAATGAAATCAGATTTTAAACTTAATTATTTCGGAAACAATGTTTCGGACGAAAAAGTTTCGTGCAAAACTTTTTATTTGTTTTGTCATGTAAAATCCAACCTACCAATACTGAAATTATAAGTTTATTAATATTTTTACAGGGTTTTGATAAGAAGGAGGGAGGTGGCATTGAACTTATTTCACATATAATTACTAAACAACTTCATATTCCTGTTTCGGTTTTAATGGGAGCAAATCTAGCTTCTGAAGTTGCCGAGGAAATGTTTTGTGAAACTACTATCGGTAAATATTTACTGTATATTTACAGAACAAATATCATATATCTTTTAAGAATGACTTGTACTATTTGTTCGAATGCTCCCATTAGGAAAAAAAATTAATTTCTGTTGGATATTATAAATGATATTATATTAAAACTGCACATTCATATAATAATGGCTATATTATAACTACATATGTAATGCATACATATAGCATGCAGACATATGCGAAAAAGAATGGGTGAAATCGTTCAAGTATCGTTTCATGTCTGAACGAATAGCGCATAATCTACTTTGTGTTTGCACGCTCATGTAGGTAAAAATTAGGCGAGGAGAAAACATTTTGCTATGAGCAAATAGAATGAAGCAACTCAAATTTTCCATACTTTTTGAGTAACTTAATCGTTCCCTACTCTAATTAGTGTATATTTTAAATTCTACAAATTACAACCATAAAAACTTCAAGAACATTTTTATATGCAATATTACAAGACAACATTTGATTGTCTTTGTTTATACATTTTCGATTAAATCGAACTGTGAATGTTATATCTTTGTTATTTAATATCTAGGTTGCAAGGACAAAAATATGGCTTCTATACTAAGGGATATAATACAAACGCCATATTTTAGAGTTGTAGTAGTTGAAGATGTTGATTCTGTTGAATGTTGTGGGGCATTGAAGGTAACTATACCATAATATTTTCTTTTTTACATTTATGTTAAAAAAATGAAATTTCATAAATATAATAAATCTCACAAATTTATCAATTTATCAAATCTTTTAAAAAAATCTTAAAACTGCACTTTCCTTCTTTAATAGTAGAGATATCTTAAGTCATAAGATATTCACTTTAGATACCCTATGTTATCTGAAATACGAGTATTAACAAATTATTAATAATAGAAAAAAATATTTAAATGTAATAATATTTTGGTATATGATAGTGTTGTGAAACAAAATATATATTTTTAATGATACATGATAAGTATAATAATATATATTGAAATGGTTAAGATTACAATAACATCCTGTTAAATGGTTCTGAACGGTGTTGTTTAGTAATAAATATCTTTTCCAGTAAACAACATATCTATTATAAGCTGTTCATAAATATTTGCATATCTCAGAATTCAAAGTATACTCAGTCAAGAACTATGTATGTACTTGATTGATGATGAGTTCCATCATACGCTGCATGCGTCACTTGTCTATCGTTGATACATGTTGCGCACGAATGAAATTACGTAATCGCATATTTACATTGTAAACTTAATTTTTCTGTATATATTAATTTTATATTTCAATTTATAATAGAATATAGTAGCTTGCGCCGCTGGATTCGTCGATGGTCTAGGTTTGGGTGATAATACAAAAGCTGCTGTTATCAGATTAGGTCTTATGGAAATGATTAAGTTCGTGGATGTCTTTTTCCCTGGAGGAAAACTTTCTACTTTCTTTGAAAGTTGTGGTGTAGCTGATCTTATCACTACTTGTTATGGCGGTCGCAATCGTAAAGTTTCTGAAGCTTTCGTAAAAACAGGCAAGGTCAGTCTTTATTAATATGTACATATTAACTATCATATAAGTAGTAACGATATAATAAAAATTTAGTTCTAAAATAAATAAGACCTTAAAGTAGTACATATAACATAAAAAGTATGCTCATCGCATTGATTAACATTTTCATATCTCATGTTCCAGTCATAGTTCAACTATGTCATTTCCACAAACTAGATAATAATGTACGCAGCAGTATATAACAAAATTATACAATTAGATACAGTAAACTATGATATAGAAAATAGTTACGCAATGGTGTTCTTTTAAATTCTAATAGAATCGATTTCTACAATCGAATCTACATTCCAATGACTCAGCCTCAATACGTTCAACACATTCTCATTGTCAGTGTTTCGAAGTCAGCGTAACCTAAACCTACTGACAAAGACACTGAATAGATTAGCGAGAATAAATAAGAAGTACTATGTTTCTCTCACTTGCTCCCGTTAAATCTATTTTTTTCCTTGTCGACGGGCTTGAGAGTATATCTCGAAGCTCGAAAGTATTTTAAGAATGAAATCGCTGTTATGTGAGAATTTCAATTCAAGCCTCCTAACATATTATGATTTAAACGAGCATTACTAGGATAATATATTATATAGAAAATTGTGTTATATATTAATTATTTTCTTTACAGACAATCGAAGAATTGGAGAAGGAAATGCTAAATGGACAAAAGTTACAAGGTCCGTTCACTGCTGAAGAGGTAAATTATATGCTAAAAGCAAAAGATATGGAAAGGAGATTTCCTCTTTTCACGGCCGTGCATAGGATTTGTACCGGTGAGATAAAGCCTGCGGAACTAATTGAATACATACGCTATCATCCAGAACACATGTAAGCTTAATTGTCTCCACTATATTTAATGGCGGACTAGTTTAAATATCTGACCTTTATTTTAGAAATTGTTATAGAACGATAAATATTTTATTTGATATATTGTAAAATTTACTTTCGGAGCTAAAATCACATTAGTATACGGTCACATAAATTCTAGAAATTCAACGAGAAAAATGTTATATAAATATGTAATATTTGTGAGATTTAATTGGGCATCCTATACGAGGTGTGAGATCTAAGCATTAATTTATTTCAAAATTAATATTTTACCATACATCTTTAAAATAATAAGTGCTCCGTTTAGCCATGGTCCTATTTTCTTTTGTAGTTACATGTTCTAATGTGTGTTAAAACCAATTGATAAACCTGTAAAAAGTAACTGAGCACTAACCTGATAATATGTATATTGTACATAATACGTGTACATATTTGTAAATAGTTATCATGTATATCGAAATTAAAAGGGCTTATGTACAATTTTTTCCAATGTTATATGCACATATATACGATGAAATGTTTCGCACTTCTATCAAATAAAACGGTTTTTATTTTAAACAATGAAAATGAAGGATTATATGTACAATTACGTACAAAAGAGCTCTGATAGCTTCGTAAAAGAGATTATTTTTTTATACCAGCTATGTAAATATGAAACCGGAATTTTTGTATAGAAAATACACGTTTATTGTATGAAAACGATTAAAAATATTTTATTCGAAGTATTGCCCATCGCTAATACATTTTTAGCTATATATTTAGCTATACGTTTTTCTCACCTGTCTGTCAATTGGTGGATGCCAGGCCAAAAAAAACTATCGCTCTTTTGAGGCAAACCAGTCATCGAGCCATTTTCGTACATTTTCGTAAGAAGTGAAATGCTGGTCAGAAAGTGCGTGTCCCATCGATGCAAATGAACAGTAATCGGACGGAGCCAAGTTTGGTGAGTAAGCCGCGTGCGAAAGTATTTCCCAACTGAACTCTTCAATCGTTTCCTTGACCGATTTTGTTGTATGTGATGGTGCATTATCATGAAGCAAAATTGCTTTGTGTTGCCTTTTTTTGATATTCTGGTCGTTTTTCACGTAAAACTTGATTCAAATCGATCATTTGTTGTCGGTAGCACTCAGGTTTTAACAGCTCATAATAGATCACACCCTTCTGATCCCACCAAACACAGAACATTGTCTTCCCTCCATAGCGATTTGATCTTGTAGTCGATGTCGGTGGTTCGCCTGGATCTACCCATGATCTTTTACGCTTAGGATTCTCAAAATATATCCACTTTTCATCGCCAGTTACAACTCGGTGGAGAAATGACTTTCTTTTGTATCTGGCGAGCAGCATTTGGGGAAGTGGCTTTTCCGTTTTCCTGCTGTCTTTCATTCAGTTCATGTGGAACCCATTTTCCCACCTTCTGAATCTTTCCCATGGCTTTCAAACGTATGGAGACGGCTTCTCGTGTCACGTTTAATTGATCAGCGAGTTGTTGTTGCGTTTGAGCGTCATCCTTATCCAACAATGCTTGCAATTCGCTGTTTTAAAACTTTTTCGGTGGTCTTCCACGTTCTTCGTTCTTCACGTCAAAATTGCCATTTCTGAATTTTTTAAACCACTCAAAACACTGTGATTTATCAAGAGCATGCTCACCGTAAGCTTCGACAAGCATTCGATGCGATTCTGCAACAGTTTTCTTCAAATGGTAACAAAAAATCAATGCTGTCCGCAAATCGTAGTTTCCAGGCACAAAATTCGACATGTTGAACGCTATTACAAACTATGCTGTTGTATGAAACTTGTATTGTTCTGAGTCGAAAATGTTTGTGAGATGTCAACAAGAACTTTTGGCATCAACAACGCAGTTTAGTGATAACTACATTATCAGCTAGGGCTATCTATAGGCAAATTCCGGTTTCATACTTACATACTTGATATACATGTTAAAAGCAACGTGAATATTTATCCTATATTTCTATAATATATCATAAGATGTAAAACAAGATTCAAAGAATGTATTTTACTACGTTTTAATCATTTTCGATTTTTTTAAGCCATTTTGCCGTGTTAAGTGTATCATAGCTTATTGATGGCAGTGAAACAAATGTATATAAGGTGTCCTAAATTTTGTAAGCAAATATTGTCGTTATATTCTATGGGTTTGAGTAAGAAAATGATATTATAAGAACATAGCATTAATAAGCTTCATTAGAAGCTTTATTGAGCTAAGATCACTGGATCTTTATATAACTTTTAAAACATTGAAAAAGAGGATAATTAGTTGATATAAAAACGCGATGATTAATTCATGAAGGTTAAAAAAATTGCACATTTGTAGAATAATAAATTCATTGCCTTAATGTTGTCAGTTTTGTATTCACAGTAATGATAAATATTTTGAAACTAATTATCAATAATTGGTTAGCAATCGTAAGACCGTTATGGTCTTCGCTATTTCTTTCCTTCTATTCTATTCCTCCGCTATCTCTGTTCACATTTTATATTTTTTTATTATAATTATTTTAATGTTTGCTTCAAATGACTTATGTTTACATAACATTCTTTTCTTGAATTTTACCCATAAAATATATTGACAAATTTTGATGGGGAAAATCTGGAACACCTTGTACAAGAAGTAACATTAGATACCATATTTTGCATGACTATATATTATTGTTGTGGCAATCTATAGGGGTGTTGCGAAATTCTTTTAATGATTTGTAAGAAATTAATATTTCATAAATAAAATATGTGCATAACATATACATTTCACATTTAGTTGTGTTACAATCAATGTTTCATATTTGTTTTTAAAGCAATGTAGAAGTTTATAAATCCATAAATTATAATCGCTTTTAAAGACATATCTATATTGTAAAATGATGTTATTTATTTTTGATACATATATAAAACGCAGATTTAATTGGTAATTTCGAGTCAAGAAAAAATTTTTTGGTAATTATTTTCATGTATTTCTGTAAATATAAAAATGTGCAATTTTGTTTAAACATTTTTCAAAATTTCTCACCCCTAAAGAAACATTGGAATTGGGAAAAGGTAATGGGGAATTATTTTTAGATTCTTGACTATTATTCAGATCAAGAAGCCATTTCATAAGAAAAATGCTTATCAAATAGAGAAAAGAAGATAGAGTAAAAAAGGAAACTAACTTAAAAGGACCATGGACTTTTCTGAACTTTACAATACAAATTTAATTAGTACTCGTCAAAGAATAAATTGTTGTTGAACTTTGTTTTTTGTTGCCGTTTATTTTAGTTTATATTTTCAATTCTGAAGTAGAGTAATATTATAATAATAATTATAACGCATATAATAATAATTTCAATACACCCTTAATAGCACCTGTGAATCACGTACATAGTTAATATTTTCTTAAGTGCGCAAAATATATACGAAACGTAAAGCAGAACATTGATTATTAATAAAACAAAGTAGTAATACGTCAAAATGTAATGTGTTATGCGTTGTTATATATTTTAATGAAAAGTTTACAAGGATTGTTGTATGTTAGAAATTAAGAAGAGTCTACAAATAAATATTTTAGATATCTTGATCTTGTGCTTTTCGATAGTTCGTTATAAATTGTTGTATCATAGAACCAAAGTTAACTTGAACAGTGTAACATAAAACGTAACAAATATATGACTATTACTTGTTAATTGATAAACATTTGTTTAGAATTATATTTGTCCTCTTTCCAAGGCCTTTAATTCCGACTTTCGTAACTATAGTAGTAATATCATTTTTTTTTTTTTACTAATAATAAACATTATCAAATACTCATTTTTTACAACGTAATATGGTTTCAATAATCATAGGTAGATACAGTATTTCAAATATTTCAATTTGTATTATGTATGTTTAAGGGTTAAAAACACATACTGTGTACAAGAGTAATGCTCATCATAATTGAATGTATACAAAAGATTTATTAGTTTTAATTATATTTGCTTCATATTTAGGGACAACGACGTTAATGCAACAATACTACAGCTACCTTCACCAAGATGTCGTCTGTGAAGATTATTTAGAAGAGACGAAAGAAGATATACGCGCGTTATGTCGATTTAACTCTTCATGGTCAAATTCATCTAAAATATGAATACCATACCGATCTGAATTAATTTCCAGTGATTGAACACGAATAATGTAATAAAAAAAAAAATGTCTAAAAATTCAAAATGAAATTGATAATCGCTTATTTTCAATTTCGTGGCATACATCCGTGTGTCTTTTGCTAACTTTATTTTAAAATATTATATTTTATCAATATTTTATGATTAGTACACATAGTAAATATTTTAAGAGTCGAAAGTATCTAATTAGATTAACTTGTAAAGTCTTGTTGTTTATGTATTATTATTTGTTATATGACATACCATCAAAATGGTTCTTTATTTTGCTGGCTGAAAGTTAGAGTAGATATATAACCGCAAAGGATTAAAAAACAGTTTTAAGATAATTTAGATTTTGATATAAATATGGTATATAATTACCGTAAAACGTAACAGTAGTTATAATGATTTGATCCAACATGACAAAACTTACGATGTAAATTTGCTAACGTCCCGATAATAAGGAGATTGAGTGTGGTAATGGGTACTTCTTCGTTCTTTTCTTCTTTTTTATTGTTTTGGAAAACTACAAAATATTTATTTGCACATATTTTTCGAATGCAAATAATATAACTTCATAAAAATGTTCCATTATTACTTAATGTTAACATTTTACGAGACAAACATATTTTATGAGAATTTTTCGTTTTATTCTGAAACTTAAAATTCAAATACTGCCTTGTAATGTTAGAACCTTCGAGATATATATTAAGCATTATTATTAAGTTGCCACTATTTTTAGCATTCATTCTGGCCACGGTCTGCTGTTGCGTTTACATTGGCCTTGGTCCAGAACAATGAATGCCAACCGTTAGAAAATAATTTGCGATCGTTACTAAGGTCAATGAAGGCTGAAGTTAGTTTGTAAGTTAATTGGTCAGTCAGATCAGTCAGTCAGTCGTACACCGGCGTTCGAAAATAAGCAAATTTGTGATACTTTAACCGTGCATAGAGTATTCTATACCCTCGTGAGTTTGTAAATTCTAAGCCAGTTGTACATTAAAAACTACAAAATGACTACAGAAGGAAAGAAGAGGGTATGCATTGTAGGAAGCGGCAATTGGTACGTGTATGAGATTTTTTCTCTTCTTTTTTTTTTATACATTTGTATTGAAAGTTTCTCAAGATATAATGTAATATCATTTATAATAAATTGTATTATATCTTCACTTATTATTTTTATATTTATTTTTTATTTTTACTTTCTACAATTCTTTTTTTTTTTTTTTTAATCAATATCGACGTTTGTATACAATTTTAGGACTCGATTTCATTAAGTATATATATAAAGAGAGAGAGAGAGAGAGAGAGAGAAAGAGAAAGAGAGAGATAAACGATAGTCTTGCAATCTATTTTAGACAAAACTACATATTATAAGATAATTGGAAGTTTAGTTATCTTATATAATTCTTTTTACTTTGTACTTCAGGGGTTCAGCCATTGCAAAAATTGTAGGTGCCAATGCAGTCAAATATAACAACATATTTGAAACACGCGTGACAATGTATGTTTACGAAGAAATAGTGAACAGTCAAAAGCTGACTGACATCATAAATCAGTTGCATGAAAACGTGAAATATCTTCCTGGGCACAAATTGCCAGAAAATATTGTAAGTTTCATATCATTTAAAAGTGTGTATATTTTTTTCTGAGTGTATCGACATTATTAACTTTTCTTTCTTTTAACTTTCAAATCATCGCTGTCATTTTTATGTTAAGTGTATCGTATGTTTCTATTAATTTTTCACTATTTTCATTAAATAATTTTAATAAAAAGTTCTATGAAGAATTGGAATTTGATAAATAGGAATACTTACATGAATTAAGTGATTATTATATACCTATTATACTAAATTAATTATTAGGGGAGATGTTAGGAGAGATAGAAAATAAGTAAAGTAAGTAAGAAAATTCATAGTTTCTATAAAATTATATTCATTTTTATTCTTTTTGTGATAACACAAATTTGCTTCAAAATTCAAGAGTATATCATAAAGCGAAGAATTAAAAATATTATATCTCAATTCGATATGTTCAACGAACTTTCAATTTGAACATAACATTACATGAGTGAGAAATGTACAAAAAGATAATACATTATTTAATACGAAATCATTCATTGATGAATTATTGAAGACATTCAATAATCTGTGGTTGTGCGGACGTAAACCTTTCCAGAAGGCATTGATACTTTGTCCACTCCTTTGGGGAAGAGTTCAATGAGTTCTTCATCTTTCACAGTTGGAAGTATCATAACTTTTTCACCAGGCTGTAAATACACAGTGAAATATATTTTTATAAAGTCACCGAAAAGTATATCCTAGGTAAATTGTTAATTATTATTAAAATTTTCGCTATTGTCGTTACGCTATATCTACCATCGCGCTATCCAAATAATAAAAAATATAAAAATAATACTAACTTCTAATAAAGCTGTATAATTAATGAGCATGTAAAAAAGAAAGCTTTTCTTACCACCCAGTTAGCAGGGGTTGCTACTTCTGGTCTCTTGTCAACAAGTTGTAAGGAATCTATAACTCTCAGTATTTCACTATAAATCAAATAAAAATCATTAATACGTCTATCCTATAATACAAGTATTAATTACAGGTATGAATTAACTGCTTAACAAGTATTATTTTATAGTAAAAAAAAAGAACTTACTCTACGTTACGTCCAGTGGACGTTGGATAATGCATCGATAAACGTAAACGATGATCGGGGCTTATAATGTACAAAGCACGAACAGTTAGAGCTTTATCCGGATCATCTTTGCTGTCTTCGTCGATCATATCCAACTTCACTGCCAGTTTACGATCATGATCGGCAAGAATTGGGTATGGGAATTCCCCAGGAATGTCGTGGCAATATGATCTAATATCCTACAATAAACAAAATTATAGAAAATAAAAATATATATTCGCATAAAATGGCATAAATCGAGTACAAATATACAATCGTTAGATTGCGCACCATTATTAACACCTACAATGAGAACTGATACAAAGCGCTAGTTGGCTCATTAAAGCAAAGTAAAATTAATACGAACTTTATAAGGTAATTCAATTTCTTAGCAGATTGACAATCTTTTATCGAAATGAAATAATTATGTAAAGTAGAGTGTTAACATGTAATGATAATACTAATAGTTTGTAATTATTCTTTCTGTATCTCGTATTTCAATTAGAACTTTTTAATGGTACTTCAACATCAAGTTTATAACATTTTATTCTTATTTTTACCTACGAATATATATTGACAAAGTTTGCATGAAAACTGTTCGAATACCCCGTTATAAATATTGCAAACGATATTATAATCATTGTTTACAAGAAGATCACCTAATTCATTCTATGCACATACATGCATCATTTATAATGTGCATATGTAATCTTTGAGAATGACGCTGCAGCATACAGAATATTCTTCAATTGTAATTGTAATAAAAGAGCGCGACATCTATCGTCTCGGCAAATATTGAAGAATATTTTTGATACTAACATTAACCCAATCAATATGATCCTGTAGTTTGTCAACGGAATGAGCCAACAGTTTTGTGTTTCGACGTTCAAAACTGGGTTGATGCACTGCTAAACGACCCAATTCGGTGGTGCAAACCGGTGTAAAGTCAGCAGGATGAGAAAATAGAACGACCCATCTATAATTAGGAGTAGAAAAAAAATAAGAAAGAAGATTCTATAAATATTCACAATCTGTAATTCTATATATCAATTACATTCCTCTCTTATTTTGTAACATCATTGAAATTCGTTTTTTACAGTGTATATTACCATACCGGCGATAAACGCATATTACACTTAATACGATAATAATTTTATCGTTCAATCTCTAGATTCAAAAATGTCTATGTTTGTCATACTTAAAAATGTAGTCTGATAAGCTACATATAAACATTACGTAATGATTTAAGATAAAATGTACTCTGAAAATAGTGTTTTAATTTCACCGTTTCTTTCTCTCTAATTTCGTGTTTATTAACCTTAATTATTGATAGACAATATTAGATTACTCGTATTCAATATCACACAATCAAAGCACAGAATTGAACACGATAATGAATCATATGTTATTGTTACATTTTTAAAATGTAATGCGCTCAGTTTTGTGACAGTGGAACAATATTACCCACAAAACAGTAATGGCTATTAAAACGATAATTACGAACGCGTATTACTTACAAATTACCGTTTTTCTTGTTATTAAATAGTAAATCTTATAAATTAAGATTTATGAAAGATAATGTACTTGAGAATTATCGGTATTTAATTGCGAATTAATCAATGTATCATCATAAATATTTAATGTGTCTATACACACGTAAAGAGAACAGAGGTAGAGGCAGCTTTTCCATTGTAAATAGCGTGAAATTATGAAAACAACATTTCTAAAATAAGTAACAAACTTCAGCTAAAGCATAAAATTAAAAAAAATACATTCATTGTTAATATTGTTCGTACTATTCTATCAAACTTCGTGGAATATTAACGTACACGAAATCAATTTCAAAGTAGATTTGTGTGTAACCTTCCTCATCATTTCACTATCTGTATTGTTTTCTTTTTTTCTTAATACTTAGCTTAAACTGACTAATGTTTAGGATACAAATATGTATAACATCGTGCCGGATATGTGTAATAGTAACAACAGTAGCAATCTATTATATAGTTTCCGCTACCTAATCAACTATACAAAATCTTTCATCAAATTTCTGAGGAATTTTATACCAAATCAAAAGACGAATAAATAAATATAATTCAACTTACGAATCTCCCTGCCAATCGTAAAAATTAATTTTCCCCTTAGTAGAGTCAATCTCAAAATTGGGAAATATCGAATTAAGCCTCATGATTAATCTCTTAAAACTTTGTATATAACAGATATCACTTTAGACAACGATTTCTGAAGAGCTGTCGTTACCATTTACTAGTGTCAGTACTTATGTGTTATTGCTATACGCACATACAATGTACGAATTAAGCGCTAGCACCGCTATTTAAGCATAACAGCTCTTCTCCCCTCTTTTGTCACAATCGGTATAACTGACGTGTTATCTACGCGTTATCCACGTTAATATATAGCAATTAGTAAACATGTTTCTTCTAAGGATATGCCAACTTCTCCTTACTGGCAATAATGCGTGGGTGGAAAATCAAAGAATTTTGTTTACAATTAATTTACATAGTCTTATTGTTACATACAAAGGAAGCTGTTCTAACATAAAATCTTGCTGCTTATATTTTTTCATTTCGCTAATTGCTTAGGAAGATCTGTGAAAAAAGAGCCAGGAGTCATGGTCTAAACATCCGTAACGTTAATTGTTAAATATGAAAAAAGAATTTGACTTCTACTTTTCGTATCCTTGAATAACGTATCCTTAAATAACGTTGCTTCATAGTGCTTCATACAAGATTAGATCGTCGAATCTATTCTTAAACTAGAATCTAAGAACGATGTAAAAACTTTCTCAGCAAAAAGATCTACAGGTTTATTTGTATGTGTTTCCGACATAGGAGAGTATAGTTGAATTACTATGAAAACTTTATTTAGGTATTTCGTAAATATGGAAAGAATGAAATTCTATAAGAGCCAATTGTGATTGTCGAGCCAATTGTAATACATATTAAAGAGTTAAAAATAAAACTTCCGATGAATAAAAATTGTAGATTTAGACAGAGCTCCTAAATTGATCAAGGATTTAAGATAGAAGATCTTTTTACCTTTATCATACAGATGTGGATAGCGAGTATGCCTGGAAATAGCAAACTATCTGCTAATGTACGTTTATATAGTATATAATTATCATATATGAGTAGGTTTGTATCTTATTGCGTTCTTACGCGAGCAATGAAGATCCGTGTCATGCAAGACGTTTAGCGAGTATATCGTGAGCTATGAATCTAATGTTATTGGATCTATGCGTTCGTATTTTTATTTTATTTAAATTTCACTGGCATATAAGTTTTCTGTAGATACAGATTTAGAAGAAAGATTTTAATAAATATATGTAATAACTACAAATCTAATAAATATATATAAAAATCGTTCATCATAATCTTTCATAGGAGATTACGGAAATTGAATGATCTTAAGATTATAAAGATTATTATAGAATTTATCAAATTAATGATATATTGGAATATTTTCTATCATTCAACACAATCGCTCGTCCCACTAACTGTGAGATAAGTACTTACTTCCTCCGTACTAACTGATATTGAATCTACCGTCATTGAAAAACGTATATGCATTAGATAAATTAAATTAAGTAAACACATGACAATCTGACTGTTACAAGAAAAAACGTAGCATCTAAAAAGTGTGATGCACATTGTTTTAATAAAATCATTTTAAACAGTCATCGACAAATATGTGTTATGTGTTATGTTGAAGGACTATCAGGAAATTTTGTTCAATCAGTCGTTGCTATATTTTAAATAACAAAATATGTTGAATTTTTAAAATTAAAATATTTCAAATATTCAATTTCAAATTAAAATTCAATGCATATTAAATTAAAATAATAAAATTAAAATTTTCATAAAATATTTAAAATTTTGTTAAAACGCTATAAATTTATTGCATATTTATTTTGCTTGTTTCCAAAACAGTACAACCCAAATTTGAAAGAGCTGTACGCCGAAGGATTAAAAATTGAACCGTCATTTAACCGCGTACATTCTTTATAAAATGATTAACCCGACACTTGACTCAGAATAGCTCTTAATGTCTGTTTTTCGAACGCATCCCATTTTTCACCTAACGGTACATTTAATACATCTGGCTACAATAGCTTTCATCTTTTCACCAATGTCAAATTCGTCCTACTATTAATAAAAAAAAAGAACGGATATCCTATCTATATCCAATTCTAGAATAAGTAGCAGCAAATAATTAGATTAAAAATTCAGGAGTATATCATAAAGCGACGAATTGAAAAAAATTAAATCTTTATTTAATGCGTTCAACGAACTTTCAATTTTAACATAGCATTACAAGAGTGAGAAATGTACAAAAGATAATACATTGTTTGATACGAAATCATGCATTGATGAATTATTGAGGACATTCGATAATTTGTGGTTGTGCGGATGTAAACCTTTCAAGAAGGTATTGATACTTTTCTTTTGAAGTATCATAACTTTTTCACCAGGCTGTAAATACACAGTGAAATATATTTTTATAAAGTCACCCCAAAGTATATCCTAGGTAAATTATTAATTATTATTAAAATATTCGCTATTGTCGTTATGCTATATCTGCCATAACGCTATCCAAATAATAAAAAATATACAAATAATACTAACTTCTAATAAAGTTGTATAATTAATGAGCATGTAAAAAAGAAAGCTTTTCTTACCACCCAGTTAGCAAGGGTTGCTATTTCTGGTCTCTTGTCAACAAGTTGTGAGGAATCTATAACTCTCAGTATTTCACTATAAATCAAATAAAAATCATTAATACGTCTATCATCCTATAATACAAGTATTAATTACAGGTATTAATTAATTAATTAACAAGTAATATTCTATAGTAAAAAAAAAGGTACTTACTGTACGTTGCGTCCAAAAAAGTCCGGATATCCTATATCATATTCGATTCTGGAATAAGTGGTAGCAAATAAGATACTTATGAGTTATCTAGTAGATCAGTATCACGCTAATAAATTTTTAAGTATTTCATCCGGTCTTAAAGATATTGATTAGATCGAAAAATGATGTAATTCATGTAATTATTTTCGAGTTCATGCAAAATAAGTTTAACGAAGATAATACACACATATAAAATGCAATGCATCTTTATCTTTAGATAACAATAAATATTTAGTTTTATATGCGCGCAAATAGGTTCCTAATGAACATATTCGCTAAATATCAAAATGCAATACGATATATAATTGCAAATTGTTAAGACCAGTTTCATTATCAACTGACCCCGCGTATCAACAACTTCATAGAAATAAATTTACAATTTAATGTAATTCCGATAAAAAATAGAGTATATTAAATGACCACGAAAGTCATTTCGCTATTCCACTTTCCACGCATCAATCACCAGAATTTCATTACATTTTGCATGTCATCCATCAGCTAGCTGGTTATTTTTTACTTCTCTCATTGCGAAGCATTAAAAATCATACAAACTCATCATTGTCAGTAAGAGCGGAAATATAATCTCTTAACATGATGATTAGACGTATCTATAGCGGCGCTGAATTAACGATATTTTTTGGCGTAATTTGCCACTTTACTTGCGAAAGCTTGCATATGAATATATATACAAGCTGTACAAAAGAATTGGGGACAAACTTTAGTAACATGTAGTACACATCAAAATAAGCAAAAAGATCTTAAGACACGTTGATCCGAAAGCCATTAATTAATAAATTAAAAAGAATTGCGAGAAAACTCAACGAATTGTGTATGTTGAAATGAACAGGGAAAATATTAAATATATACTGTAAACTTTACAGGTATGTGGAAATAATATCTTACTGACAAAAATACCTTGTAACACCGAAACTGATGGTTTTTTGATCCATGTTTATCATGACCGTTTTGCTCGCTTTCATGAATACTATATGCTCCTAAAGTCTGTTCCTAATTCTTTCGTACACCCTGTATTTGTGTTATATCTAGTATTATTATTAGCATTATTTTCTCATCTTATTTTATATACGCTTCTAAAATTAATCCTACGCTGTAAAAAGGACTAACGATTTTTTACGATTAAACCAAAGAAGAGCAAATATTGTAAACTCGATAGCATGGACGATAAGAATTATTCATTTTTGATATTGTTTTCTCGAAAACGACGTATCACGTCACGAATGATAGAGTTGAATAAACGATAAACTTTGTATCTTCGTACTTATTTCAATTACATCAGATTGCATCATTGGCAGACTCCGCAGTGCTAATAATAAATAAAAAACATAATTTAACATAGAATAACTCATTTTTATTACATCGTTCGTGCTTTGCGGCAAGTTTGTTTTTCTTTCGTATTCTTTGCGGCTTTAAATTTATAAACTATATAACTTAAGAAGCTACTTAGAGATTTCATTAGAAATTTATCTAACTTCAGAACAAAAATGATAAATCCATCGATCTAAATCAATAGCAATATGAAAGTCTTAGGATAAAAGTCATTTTTTCGTTCACGATTTACTGCTAATCTCAAGGTCTTTTTGGTCGATTAGATATATGATTACATTGCATCTAAATGTTACAAGGAGATGTGTGTTGAGTTATTTAAGAAATGATACGAATTACTTAATAAACACCACATTAATTTGATATGCAATTTTCAGGTTGCCGTCCCAGACGTCGTTGAAGCTGCCAAAGATGCGGATATTCTTATTTTCGTAATACCTCATCAGTTTATACGAACACTATGTGCAACATTGCTCGGTAAAATTAAACCAACCGCGGTTGGTGTATCATTAATTAAGGTATTTATTGCTGATTAAATCTTATCAAGTATCTTATTCAATCGTTATTCGTTATTAAAGATGTTTAATATTTATCAAGGGTTTTGATCGAGGTGATGGAACGAATATCGAATTAATTTCCAAAATCATTGAAAAAAATTTAAGAATCCAATGTTACGTTTTAATGGGAGCAAATCTAGCTAACGAAGTTGCCGAGGAGAAGTTCTGTGAAACAACTATTGGTAATTATTATCCGACTTATATGATTTAATATTCGATACTATTGTTATATACTAATCACAATTGCTTTTCATTATTTATAGGTTGTAGAGATAAACGTTTGGCCCCAGTGTTAAGGGACCTTATTCAAACTCCTAATTTCAGAGTTGTAGTTGTTGAAGACTGTGAAGCTGTTGAAGTATGTGGTGCATTAAAGGTATGCAATTATATATATATATAAGTTCTAATATTAATAAAATAATACTTTTTCTTATTTGTGTTTGGTACATTGTAACGCTTATGTTTAGTTTATGCGAGTATACTTTACATATACGTTTCAGAATATCGTGGCATGCGCCGCTGGTTTCGTAGATGGTATGGGACTAGGTGATAATACAAAAGCTGCTGTTATCAGATTGGGATTAATGGAAATGGTCAAGTTCGTAGACACATTTTACAGTGGCTCGAAACTTTCAACGTTCTTCGAAAGTTGCGGTGTAGCAGATTTGATAACTACTTGCTACGGTGGAAGAAATCGCAGAGTTTGCGAGCAATATGTTAAAACTGGAAAAGTATACATTTCATTTATTCGTATATTCTTTATTTTACATCTTCTATACCTCGTTTAATATTAAAAAGTGATTTAAATATTTCATAAAATTATCGTATGTTTCCTACTAGACTATTAGGCAGCTCGAAGAGGAACTTTTAGGTGGTCAAAAATTGCAAGGACCAGCCACAGCTGATGAAGTTCACGGAATGCTAAAAGCTAAGAATTTGCTAGAAAAATTCCCGTTATTTACTGCTGTACACCGCATCTGCACTGAACAAATAAGACCAGCAGATTTACTTGACCAAATTCGTAATCATCCTGAACATGTGTTAGTATTAAACTACGTTTATTTGTTACTTATGTATCCATTAAATCTCACAAATCAAGTTTACAAAATAAATATCTCATTAGGTTTGCACCAAAAACATTGTATATGTACTAAGTATTGTCCTCATCTTCCCTTTTTATCATTTTTTGTGTTGAGAAACTGTAAAAATTGTTTTTTAACAAGTACAAAACCCACTTATATCGGGTGAGATAGATATCGGCCGTATATACGGATGAGATGCTGTATCATATAGAAATGTACAAAGATAGGTGAGAACTGATTAACACATTCCATCAATATAAAAGGATAACATTCCAAATAAGTAAGTACCCCTTCAATATAGATGTTTTTATCATAAATATGACTTGCAAATTGTTTGTCATTCAGTTGAAAATAATTAATGTAATAATATTGTTAATAAATATTAACAAATTATTTTTGTACTTTTTAGGATGAAGATCGAAGGTGGTAAATGAATACTATAAGTTACGGAATGTAAACATCTTGACAGCTCTAAGAAAACACTTAGAAATCATTAAAAGGAAAAATCAATTATTAGAAAAAATGTAATATTACAGATATTTTGCAATAATTAGTTATAATTGGCTACTGTTTTTCTCCTGATGATTAATATACAATTGTTCTATAAAATATGTAATAAGATATTGTACTTTATTTATTCCTAGAATTAATAATTTGTGCAATGTGTCTTTGAAAATATTGGAAATGGTTATTTAATATTCATAGAAAATTCAGAGTAACAAGTGTTAAAAATAATCATCAAGTATTAGAAAGGACAATATTAAAGAATTAATTACATCAGCATATTTTTTCATAAAGCAACACATTCTCTTTTTATTCTAGACTTAATTATCTAACATATTACAAAATCAGAATTTGTTTTACATTTTCGATTACTATTTTGGTTTATCTTTTGAAGTGGATATACTTAGATCTACATCTTTATTACTACTGTTACATTCCTCATCCTTGTAAGGTACACTATCTATCAATTTATCAGGTGTAAGACGTAATTCTAGAACATTATGAAACTAAGTTGGAAAGAAATAATATAAATTATTCATATTTTAAGAATATTACCGAAAGTTCCAGGTTTTGTTTCAACTGCTTGAATTACTGTTGTTCGTAGTTCGTATTCTACTTCTTCCGCAAATTTGTTTAGCTAAAACAATATTCATTTAACATTTATATTAAATATCTTTTTTCTTTTATTTTGCATGGTTAAGCAGTAGAAAATATAAGAGGTGCTTCAACAAGCCAAGATAAAACGAAAACAAAGAGTAAAATAATTGCGTTTGAGAATATATTCATTAATTATTAACATTAGGAAAAATGGCGAAATGTGCCTGAAACGCGGCAACCTTCTCTATACAAACGAATATTGGGCAACCTAAACGACGGGGCATGCAGTAATAATCGTTGAGGAGACTATAACTTTTCATACCGTAAACGATCCTGTACTTTATAAGAAAAATTGTACATTAAACATTTAACCTTCCTGCTCACACAAATCCATAATAAAATATTAAAGCACATCCTATGAAATTCCTAAGTGAAGAGAATAAAGAGGATTAATGTCTCCTTTAGTCCTCAAACTTGTTCGCATACTTGACGAATTTATATCATATTGTATCCCGAAAATAAGCATTTCCATCGTTTTTCTAAATCTCTTTATGATTCCGTGACTTGTATCAGCTTATACCGTCGTATATAATATTTCTAAATCAAAATTTTACCTCTTCAATAGCAGCTGGGTTTGTGACATTTTTGTACTTTTTGTACTCTTCGTTTAACTTATTCCTTGTAACTAAGTAACATTTATCCAAATATTACGCATTCAAAGAATATTTAATAACTATGTTAAAATATTTGTACCTTGTAATGCATGGTCATCACCTTGAAAAGTAGCCATCCGCGTACGATGCAGTTTTTTAAATGTGCGTAAGACCTAAAGGAGACAAATAATCTACTAAATATAAATAAACAATTCTTTATTTTTCGTTATACACTTACTGAGAATTTATTGCACAGATACGAAATTTTGCTGTTATAAAACGTATCTCATGTCTAGTAACCTTTCGAGATTCAAAATTAGATTAAAACAACTAACGCGTGAGACGCGATTTTCCAAGCTCTTAGTAAATAAATACTACATATTTTGTCGACAACGATAAATGCAGGAAAGGGCAGCAAGCAAGGATGAAAGAGATATTGGAAACCACTAAACTATATAATGTTTAGCCTCAATCTCTTTTAGTCAAACGAAAGTTTAACAAATATCTTTACAAAATTTCCATTAACACATTGACGTTTGACGAGGCGTTTGGAGCAGCACTTGACGATTTGGGTATGCGGCGATTTCACGTTCTTCCTTTTCAACAGTGTTACACTGGAGGAAACTGCTGTAACTGTTAACTAATTAACATTTCACGAAGAAATTTTAGAGAAAGGTGTAAATTACTTTTTTTGCATAAAAACTTATATTTTTTAATTTTAGTAATTGCCTGGAGAGATGTTTACTCCCGGTTTCTGCAATACCTTCAAATTGTTCATCAGCCGTAAAGAAATATCTTACTCTATTATAAGCAGTATTATCTACAATATATTATTACAGTCCATTGCTCTAACGTATGTAATCTCGATGTCAATAATCACGGAATATAAGAATATAACAGAAAGTTAAATCTATAAACAATTTTTTTCAATTTTTGGGATATCTAATATGGCATTTCGAGAGAGAAACTGGACCATTTATAGCGCCTTATAAATTTATATTGAAACAATTTATATCGATGTATAAAAATATTAGCACTAAACCTACCAGCGCCGTTCAAATTGACCGTTTTCAAACTTCTACAAATTTAACCATATTTAAACGTTATCATATCGCTTCATAATTTCTGACTAAAACATGCATACAATATATTTTTCAGTATTTACTTTTAGTTTGCCTTTTTCTCTTCTAAGAAAAAATTGTATTCTACCTTGCCTATCGTGGGCAGTCAATTTGACTGGCCGACAAAATATTTTAGTTAATCTTAATATAAATGTAATCAGTACAAAAAAAAAGGCTATCTCAAGGTCAAATGACAAACAAAATCAGTAATAACAAATAATAACAACTGTTATGCCCGTAATCTTGTCATAAATCATAATCTATCCCTCGATCAAGATGACCACCAGCTATCAAGACATCAACTCAGGCCCATAATAATCCTAAGGAATAAAATTAATAATTTTTTACGGTCCATTGTTACAAACATTTTAAAAGTCGAGGAGTTTCTTAGGGTTATTGCTCATTGCGATAAAACACAAAAAAGTGGGTTTTTCCCAACTTTACCCTCGAGTAACCATTGGTGGAGAACGGCCAATATTCATCAATATTTTCGTATAAATATCGCCGTCGCAGATGCATTTATTGCTCTGCTATACACCCGCGGTGCATATCAAGCAAAGAATTTAGATGTCTCATATTTGTGGAATAAAATTTGGTGACCTGCATTCTTTTCAAAAACAATAAGCAGGAATGACTTTGCTGAAATTATGAGATTTACAAGGTTTATGAGGAAAGAAGCCAACGTTTACGAACTAATAAATTTGCAATGATATTTACAGTATGGTACCGATTTATAGAGAAGTCACAAAATTGTTACAAACATGGTGCATACATTACTTTCGTATAAAGAATCGCGGGGAAAAAACCATGCAATAGAACTATCAATAAGTTCAGATTCATTACTAGAAAAATATTGTCGAATAAAAAATTGTAAAGGTTAGAAAATTACGAAAATTTGTTTAAGATGCGGGAAATATGTATGCAGCAAATGTACATTTGATAATAAGATAATTTGTAAAAAATACAGCGGAGTTGAATAAGATATATCTCTATATAAATAAGAGAGTAATTTTATTTAAGTCTATAATTGAAATTAAACAAAAGTAAATTTGAACGAAATTTTATGAAAGATGACCATTTTATATACATCCAGTTATAAATTAACCATTATCTAAATTAAATCATAAAAACTATTACTTCTTTAATCACCGGTCATTTTGATCGCACGCGGTAGGGATAGGTATAAACGAAGTGTCGATAGGTTTAGCATTAATGATACAGGCTTTAAAATTACTTCTCTTAGACATTAAAGACTAGTAAAAAGTAACAATAAAAGAAGAAAAGAAAATTATCTAGATACTAGATTATCTAGATAATTGGGAATATATGCAAAGGGATTGGAAATGAAAAAGTTCCCCAATGGGCGTACGTCTGCCTTAGTTAAAAAGCCTAAGAAAGATACCGACTGATTAAGAATTCATATCAGTCGGTAAAATGTAATTATAGAAATCAAAATAATACATTTTTATCATAAATAATTTAGAATATTGTATATTACCTCATAGTAATTATTTAATTATTTGAAATTATTTTTATAGTCGTCGTTGCAATAGTGTTTTCTCATCAATGTTTTCAACTCTGCCGACTACTTCTTATCTTTTTCCTTCCTTTACTCATTCTGTTTTACATGCGTCCTTATCGACAAAATACGAGGAGCTTAAAAAACTCGTCTCTATTTCGCTAAGTAGAGTTCCCGAGTTCCGAACAGTTCAGTAATTTTCACTATATATGTACTACTCGACTTATCTTCTTTTGTCGCTTGCCGCCAGAATCTTGTTTCTAGCGTTTTCAATATTTGCATTAGTTGTCATATTCGTATTTAAAAAATCCTAATACAAATAATTAGTTAGCATCAAAAAGAATAAAATATGAAAAAATGGAAATAGACATGTACTGGCATATACTGTAATAACTGAATATTATAATAAACAACTAAACTCTTCTTACCAATAAAATCAGAATCCTACAACAAATGCAAAGAAATGATAAAAAATTAACATTAACAGATAATGCAAATCTATTAAAACAGTAAGTGAAGTTACAGTAAAGATCCTTTATATGCAAAAGATTGCATGTTGTAAGTTCAAGTTTTATCTCTTCTATAGCCCAGCAGCTTTCCTTTCAAGCCCGTATTGCCTTCGTATTAGTAAAACGACACTAACCAACAACGAAATATTTTTATCTTTAATTTTTCGTTAATGGAAATTTCATTAACATACTAGTAATATTTTTCTAATTAAATTAAAACCAAACACTGTAGGTATTATTACAAAATTTGATTTATCTTAGAGATCTTTCTTCCTTGTTCACTGTATTTATTGCTTTACAAAAAGCTTGGAAAATCTTTTAATGAATTACTTTTAATGATGAACATGCCTTTTTAATTGTTCTGATGAATGTATCCAATTAACCCCATATTTGTTAGCTATAATAGCTATAACATAATAATTTTACCACATTACAATAACTCAAATATGGTACATTTTGTAATATCTCGTCAAAGAATTGCTGTTTTATATACTAATAAATAAATACATAAGTACATAAAACTAGCGTTTATTTAAACAAAGCTATCCTTTTTATTATCTACATAAAAATTTTTCTCTATTTATATTTATATATATATATATAATCAAACAAGAATGAAAAATTGACCACTAACATAGTACTATTAACTTTTCAAATCACTTGATATATTACTTAAACTATTTACAAAATTACCTACATGAAACTGAAATGTTCCATATATAAATATAAATAAATAAAGAAATCACTGAATGATTGAGTCATAACCTCCAAAATAATGTTAAAAGAGTGTTGAATGACAAACGTTACCTTTAGTCGCAGATTATCTCCCATGCTTTTAATGTAAAAGGAAACTGTTGATAAGTGTAACGTAAATTTTTATTTTATTGTCAAAAATAATTTAGCAAAGCCAAATCTTCGAATTAATAGCTTTGATTGATAGTAAGGTTAAATATTCCTCTATTTGAGGCAGCACTAGTAGATTTACATCATTATCATATTTACATTAAATATATATGTGTGTATAAGTAATGTCTCTTATTAATACTAAATTGCACCCAGGTTAAATTTATACTCCAAAATATTAAATTACTATTTTTAAAAAATTGTTATTTTTGTAAAATGTTTTTTTCATGTATACTGCCTTCTTGAATGTGAACCTATAATTTACCTTAACCTATTTTTAAAATAGATTAAAATATAAATATTTATATGAAATAAATAAATAAATATATATATATATCACGTATTTCTTATAGAACTTTCTAACTATATTTATTGTTAAATTGTGAATGGAATAAAAATGTTATATGCACAATATAAATCAGATGTTAGTACGTGTATTTGATACACTAGATTTTAAAAAACGCGATAGGAAGCAAACAAACATACATACATAAAAGAAAAAAATTAAGTTGAATATAATTAATAAGATTATATTTACCAACAAATAAAGTATTCTATTCCGTTTGGAAATAAAAATACTTATGATGAACAAAGAATGTCCAAGTTGTAGGCAAATAATAAATACATCACGTACAAGACTTGTGAAAGATAATTGCGGACACATTAAATGTCGTATGTGTTTAATATATGAAGAACAAGGTTGCAAAATTTGTATAAATGAGCATTGTATACAAAATATCGGAAATTATGGTAGAAAATTTATAACATTTCATATTTAATATTAACAATTATAATAAGTTTATTAATTAGTTTATATTTTGCTTTAGATTGCTCTCCTTCAGAGAAAAAGATATTAAATAATGCTTCTACTTCTGATAAAGGTAATATATCTAATGACGTATTACCCTTGGAATTAGTTATTAATAAAAATTCCAAACTCAAAGCAAATAATATTGAATTGATTTCTGTCGATTATATAAATAACTATGAATTATATCCTGAAGATGTATTTAATAACACAAAAGAGATACATAAATCTTCTACAACAGAGATTAAAAACAATGTTGTGTCAAACAAACTATATATTTCAAACATAGAATCGAACAATATACTTCTAAATGTGTATCCACATTTAAGTAATAATGTAGTATTAAAATCACCTAGCAATAAAACAGCAGAAATTTTCAATGGGGTAAGTCCTCTATAATATATATCTCATATTTAAAAGTCGTCATATTTTATATACACACTAAAAAATTCTACAGGAAGTTAAAACAGAATATTCAAAAAAAGAGAAATTAAAAAGTAAATCAATAAAATGTCATGATCGTAATCATATTACTGTGATACCAGGGACACCAGAAAAGTATAAATGCAATATATGTAATAAAATTTTTCGAAACAAGAAAGGAAAATGTTATCATGATGCTTGTATAACTGGCGTTAAACCTTATCAATGTTCTTTTTGTGATAAAAGTTTCATTAAAAGGTCTCATTTTGAATATCATGAAAGAATTCATAGAGGATACAAACCATATAAATGTAATCTTTGTGACAAAGCATTTCCTCAGCAAAATAAGCTTAATAGGCACATGTATTCACATGGTATTCAGTTTTTATAATACAATATAAGCATCTTGTTTACATTATTTAGATTTATTAAAATATCAATAATTTAATTTTAGGGGAAAAACAATTTACATGTCCTAAATGTGATAAAAGGTATTCCAAACAAGATGATTTAAAAAATCACTTAGATGCACATAATGAAACGTCCACATATTCTTGTAAAGCATGTGAAAAAACTTTCAGGATGTTAACCAATTTAAAACGTCATCTAAAAACACATTCTAGTAAGTAATTATACAAAGAAAAAAACACTGAGCAACTATTAAGTTATCTTAAATTTATCAGCTTTATTTTATTAATAGATGAAAGACCATATGTATGCGATCAATGCAATAAAAGCTTCAAAGATAAATCATTGTTAATTCGTCATAAAAAGATACATGGGAAAGATAGACCATTCTCATGTGCACACTGCAGTAGAGTATTTTTATCTAAAAGTGAATTAAGACGTCATTTGACAGTTCATTCAGGTATGTCATACTAAACAAAATATGATATATCATATTACAATGATGTATAAAATTTATTTTAGATGAGAAGCCATTTTCTTGCAAATTCTGTGAAACTGTGTTTAGAAGGAAAGATAATTTACACAGACATATTAGACATCATCATCCAGAAAGTCCATCTTTTAGTAATAATAAGATACAGAGTACAATTCTTGAAACCGAAATAAAATTAACAAAAGCCAAACAGTTGAATACTAAACAAAAACAAACGACAAAAAAGACACAAAAAATTGCTTCCAATTTATTACCAAAAACTCCAACTAAAGTATCAGTGGTTTGCATAAGTTCATGTGACCAAATCAGTTCTAGATTAGATTCAATGGGTAACATCACACCTGTTATAAGAACTACCAATGAAGTGAGTAATGCAGTTTCTGTTATTAATGGACCAATTAATATTAAAAAACTAGATGATAAGTCTGATACCAAAAAAAAGACATTTACGTATACAGAACCAATACCTCTTGCTGAAGCAGTGGTAATAAATAAACGTATTGAGGAAAAATTATACCCACAAAATGCGTCAAGTCATAATTATTTTCTTAGAAATTGTTTGAATTGTACAGACAAACCATATCCTGCCTTTGTAAATCAAATTTCTCGCACAAATTCTAACCAGTAGTATTTTATTCACAAAAAATACTACACTAAAATTTTATTCAAAAGTCAGATATCTACAAACAGGTTTCACACATAATATAAAACAACAAATTTGTAAGGCTAAAGATATCAAATAGAAAATTTAAGATAATAGCAAATAATTTAAGAAAGCGTATATAAGTAATATTAAAGGAATAATTAAAAGTAAATAAATTTTGCAAATATTGAAACATTTTATAGCAATTTATATATGTACATTATTATATACAATATATAAATATTATACACGTGTAGTAATATAAAGGGTGTGGACGAAAGTTATGTATGAGCTGGCATGAGGTAATTTTAGATAATATATAATATTTCACTGCCAGAAAATCTTAAAAAGGAAACAAAAGAATAAAACTAAGAGATAATAGAATCCGTCAATTTTATTTAACCACTGTAATCCTTAGAATAATTAAGAATAATTAAGGAACATAGTAATAAAAGTAATTATTATATAATTACTTTTATTTTCATACACTTTAATTTCATACGTAATAAATTTTGAAAAAAGTCAGTTTCTCATTGTAACCGCCATTTGTACGTAGTTTGATCTAATGACGGTTGACATTTCCGGCGCTGCATGTATAAACACTGCATATTTATTTTATTATATTTTACAAGAAAAGACGTATTTTTAACCTAGAATGTATATAATTTATATGTATAAATATATAATTATATAATGTAATCATATAACATAAAATAATCAATTTATCAATTCATGATTTTTATTTTTTATGAAGACAATGTATAATACGACAAAAATGATTTATAATTTCCTTTAACATAAGTAATTAATACATATTGAGGAATATATCAATTAATGCATACAATTTTTCTAGATAATATTTAATCCTAATATTCTGAAAAATTCTTATTGAAACAGTAAATTAATAAATAATACAAGGTTTGCGCATGTCTGTAATATTTTGTATGGCTGTTTGCGCATTTGGGGTTCACACAAGCATTTGGAAGGAATAATAATCGATCGACCGATGTGCGCTATCTCCATTTCTCACACACAAGTTTATTGAGGTTCTTTGTGTATTCTGTAGTGAAGAAGAACATTTGACCATTCAGTTATATTGAAAATGGTTAAAATGGAACACGAAGTAAGTAAAAACTTATAAATCAATTTTGTCTGGGAAAAAATAGTTTATTATTTGTAAAAGTGATATGTATAAAGATAAGAATTTGTACCTAGATTTAATTAATTTTTCACTTTGCCTTCACGTCCTTATACATACGTATACCGTATAATGCGTGATACTGTTACTTATTATTAAGCTTTTGTAAAATCTTTATTATTTGTTTTATGTGTATAACTTATTATATTCTTTGCAGACTTTGTGACTTATTGAAGGTCTTTTATGATTTCTTACAATAAATGAACTACCAGAGTAATTTTGATATAAAAATTAATTAAATATCGCAATTAGTATTATAAAAATGCTAGAATATTTATTACTTTGTTTTAATATAAATAATACGCGAAGAAGTATTTCTGTCGTTCTTTTATAGCATGGCGGTCTCTGACGCTACGCCATTTAAGATTACTAATCTCAGTCTTACGAAATATATCCTATTATATTATTTTTCAATAAAATTGTTGCAACGTTTAAAATTTATTAATTGGGCATCTATTATTAGTTTCTTACATTACTGTAAATTATTTATTTTATAATTTGTACATTATTCGTAATGTATTATTACTAAGTTATTTATTACATTTATATTATATAAATTAATAGAATCCGTTAAAAGTAATGATAATAATGTATATAATATTTTACAAGAAAAGGAATGTAGCTTGTAATACAATAGATTAGAATGTTAGTAGAGCTTAACCTTTTAATAATTTATATTTAATAAGTCATATATACATATGTAGTAATTAAATATTATATGAATGTTGAAATTTATTTTTTTATTGCAATATTTTTAGGTAACTTGAAGTAATTTTGGAACTAATATGTTAATAAAGACAATAATAATTATAATACTTATAACATTTTATTTTTTTAGTTTTAATGATATTTTTTATTTCAGGATGGGAAAAATGAACCTGAACATGTTAGGAAATTATTTATTGGTGGATTGGATTATAGAACTACAGATGATTCTTTAAAGAAACACTTTGAAAAATGGGGGGAAATTGTAGACGTAGTTGTAATGAAAGATCCAAAAACAAAACGATCCAGAGGATTTGGATTTATTACTTATTCTCGTGCACATATGGTAGATGATGCTCAAAATGCAAGGTTATATTTCATAAAATTACAGCAATTTAATATAATCCATATATTTATGTTTTAAGTATTAAAATTAATAATATGTTAATACTAAATTGCTTGGAATAACAAAAGTGAAATGCATAATAATATATGCATTTATATTTTTCTTTTTTGTTATTTCAAATTACAGACCACATAAAGTTGATGGACGTGTAGTTGAACCTAAAAGAGCTGTTCCTAGACAAGAAATTGGTAGACCTGAAGCTGGAGCAACAGTAAAAAAATTATTTGTGGGTGGTTTAAAAGATGATCATGAAGAAGAAGACCTTAGACAATATTTCCAAAGTTATGGTAGCATAAATTCAATTAGCATTGTAACAGATAAGGAAACTGGCAAAAAACGTGGTTTTGGTTTTGTTGAATTTGATGATTATGATCCTGTGGACAAAATTTGTTTGCAACGAAATCATCAAATACGCGGCAAACATGTAGACGTTAAAAAGGTAAGAATAATATTGACATATTATTTATTTAGACTTAAAGAAACATTGTAAATTCTCAGATTTTATTACACATTTATGATAACAGGCTTTAAGTAAGGCAGAGATGGCTTCTGCATCAGGAGGTGGTGGTGGTGGTGGTGGTGGTGGCGGTGGTAGCAGAGGAGGACAGAATGTAGGAAGAGGACCTCGTGGTGGCAATCAGGGTGGCGGTAATTGGGGAGGTCGAGGAAGTGGAGGCGGCGGAGATTGGAATAATGGTGGTAATCAGGGCGGTTATAGTGGAGGTAATCAAGGAGGTTGGGGCGGTAACGGCCCTTGGGAGAATCAGAATCAAGGTAAAGGTTCGCAGAAAGATATACTTTTCCCATTTTACTAAGTATTACATTAATATATTCATTAATAATATATTATAGTACATTAAGTTTGTACAAAATACTAATAAACGTTATTTTTAAGGAGGTGGCTGGGGAGGTCAAGGAGGTCAAGGTGGATATAATAGTGGCGGAAATTGGAGCAACGATAACTTTGGCGGAGGTTACCAGCAAGGCTATGGCGGTGGTCCAGTACGGAATAATTTCAACTCTGGAAGACCAGCACCCTATGGTATTAATATGGGTCCTAGTGGCCGACAGTCTGGAGACTCGAGATGGCTACCACCCTTTGGTGGACAAGGTTGCTTCTGTCCTTCTCAAAAGCCAACGCGTCTGTTACGTGCCTTGAGCAACTACTCGTAGATTTGCATTTATTAGCTGTGATAACGTATTTTAATTATATTATAGTATATGTGATATACTACTGTTGATAACCGTAACAAGTTGCACAAGGAGCGTTCAGCTTATAATTAGTACAATTTTATATTTTATTACTAATTAAGTATTCACAAACGAAGTGTAATATATCGATTCCAGTTAAACTTCGTAAGTAGAGAATTAAAAAATATTTTACAAATATTCGATTATCCGTGTAATTAGTACAGAAATTTATTATCTAGCAGGTTATTTAACAACATTAAAATTTATACTTTTATATAGAATAGAATATTATATATCTCACATCATTTGAAAGTAGGATCATAGAATATGAGTTTGCATAGAATTTTTTCATTTTCTTGATATTATTGAATTTATAGACACTAATGAATACTTGGTGCAACCATGATTGTGTATTTCTTACAATTTGCAGTTATTTATGACCATTACTATTACTAGAGTATTATCTTGCCTGAAACGGTAATATAACTGCATCATGTATCAGTACATGGAATGTGATAATTAAGTATTTTATGAATTATTGAAAGCTTACATTAATAGATGAATATTTATTACATATTTTTTATTTTCTACCTACATACAGAGTATTATTGAAGTTGATATGCAACACTCGTGTGATTCTCTTGTAAAGTTCACATATCATTGCAATATTGATAGATATTCAATAATTAATTACATAGCGTGGTAAGATTAATCCTAATTACAGTTAATGTTAATAATAACATTCAACAAGTGAATTTAATGTTATTTGGAAAACGCCACAATCAAAGAAATTGAATAAGTATATTTTTGATATAAGTTAGATTAAGACATAAGGCGCGATGTTGCAGTGAGAAGGATCGCCTTTGTCCATTTCCTTTATTCTGTTCGAATTGAGTTTGCTCATAATATGCTAAATTATTATTTTATAAAGGTATTATCGTAGAAATTATTGTTTTTATAAATATTAATTATAAATATTAATTTATAAATATTACATTATCATTTCTATGTAGTTTCTTTTTTTTATTTAAATAAGTATAAATATTAGATTGTAAAATGCTTATTACATTTAATATCGTTTAATCACATTCTGTATGTACAATAATAATTTAATCTAATTTTGTTAAAAATGCTTCATCTCTCACTATTGTTAGGATAGTAAGATTTGTATAATTATTATATTGTTATGAAATAAGTGGCATCTTATAGAATCTTATGTAATTTTAAACAGTTTTACTAACCTTTT
Organism: Bombus terrestris; assembly: GCF_910591885.1. Taxonomy (NCBI): domain Eukaryota; kingdom Metazoa; phylum Arthropoda; class Insecta; order Hymenoptera; family Apidae; genus Bombus; species Bombus terrestris. The sequence goes on from NC_063277.1 coordinate 6,922,270, forward strand.
ACAATTTATTTTTCAGGTCCCATGGGTGGTGGAAATTCTGGAGGTGGTGGTGGTGGATACGGTAATCAAGGAGGCTATGGCGGTAGTTCTCTTGGTGGCGGAAACATGGGCGGAGGAGGTGGTGGTGGTGGAAGAAGATACTAAAATACACGTTATCCATGGTTACTTCCCTCACGTGGTAAGCAAAATTTTACTATAATTATTTTTCTTTTCTTTAGGATATATTAAAATGATTATATATAACTTATATTTAAATACTATTACTATTTTGAAATCAGAAATATTAAATAAACATAACTTGGAGTAATATGATACATGTATTACATGAAACTTATTTTTATAAATAAGTATTTCACGGGATTTAATTTACTTTTTTAATAGATGCATTGAGTAATTTTAAATAGAGCTTCATTGAACTGTAAAAACAATTATTATGTTTTACATAATTATATAAATACATCAAGTACAATCAGGAACCATTACTTACAAAATAGTGATTAGTTATAATTAAGTGAGAGAATAAATGGGTATTAAAGAGTATTTGTATCAGTAGTTCTCCGATGCAATGGCTTTTATTTTATTACAAAGTACACACGAGTGCGCGCGTGCTCACATATGCAAGAAACTTTAAAATTTTTATATATGTTTGATGCGTTTATAAAAATGGAATTATATGTTTTATTGAAATCTACTTGGGTTTTTAATATACAAATTTTGAAGTACGAGTATTTGTACTTGTTGCAATATTATCAAATAAATAGAAAATTCTTTTATTTTGTAGAAATTAAAAACAAAGATAGTTTCTATATACATATTATATATAGAATATTTCTATATATATTAGTGAAGTATTTTCTGGTTAACGGAACAGGCAACAGTAGTAGAACAGAATTGTTAGCCAAATTTGATTTATTTAAATGTTATATTCGATAAAAATATCCATATGTTTTGTTTTAACATTTTGTTGTTTGTTAGTTTATTTATAAATATTAAATTATGTAGTTTTAATTCCAAAAATATAGGAATCATGTGAATGCAAATTATATAGGCAGTTATATGGATTTATTTTTAATTGACATTTATTACATATAAGAAATTGTGCACTGCAAAAATTACATTAGGAAAATTTTAAAAAATGTATATATATGAGATGAGATATATAGTATCAGATAAATGTTTTTAGGCAAACTGTTATTATATAAATATATATATATTGTAGTTTATACGAAATAAATTATTGGAGACTGCATGCGCTATATGAGGCAATAATGTTTAACTAAGATATGAAATTTTGTTTTCATATACATTTCAATTAATACAATATACTTTCTAAACTTAAATGTATTGACAAAAGTATTCATTTAATGCTTTAAAATTATTGTAAGAAAATTAAGAAATATTACTTATTTAGAATTAGTGCACAATGATTTTTTGATTTAGGTTTCACTTATTTTACTTTAATTACTTTAATAGGTAAAATAGTATGTATGAGATATCAAGAAATACTATTGAGAAATATTTGAGAAACACATTTTAAATATATTTTAGTTATACATAATTTGTTATGTGGAATTAATATCTTCAGTAGCATTGATTTACTATATAATTACATCAGTTTGTTATTTACTTAAAAATTTTAAATAATTTGTTAGATCTATTTTTATTTAGAGAAATATATTATGCATTGACAAATGATAACAAATTAGCACTTCATTAATTAGTACTTGTTTATATTGATATACTTATATCTTTTCTGCAAAAGTAGTTGTAATTATGTGTTTGAAGACGATTTTCTTATGTTAAATGATTCTAATTATTAGTTATGATTGTATTTACTGTTAATAGAAATTTCATATTTTATCTGTATTGATAAGATTTCTATTGAAATGATGTGTTGCTTAATACTATATGTTAGTCATATAACAAGAAATGTTGTAAGGAAATATTCTTAAAATGATAGTAAATAATAGTAAATAATTATATGACATTTGATTTTTAGCTCAAAATTTATAGATTCTTACAGTTTGAGTATTTTCAATCATCTGAACTAATAGATTTATGACTTTTGAACCTCAGGTGAACCTACTACTTGTCTTCTAGTCGCCAGTACTTCTGTACTGTTTAGTATTGGAGCAGGCAGGGCTATAAGGCTAGAGACAAGACCAGGCAGGACAATCAGGATACAGGACAGAGAAGCGTCATCTTAATAGATCACAGTGAGGGAGGCTTTTACTTGTATTTCTTTTGGTATCTAGCACCTATTGCATATATCTTACATATTCAAGTATCTATGTGAAAACATTGCATCACAATTTTCTAGATTGTGCCTGAACTCATTGTGTGGCACATATAATATCCAAAAAGAAAGAAACAATTATTAACGTGTAATTATGTTCATTGTTAGAGAAAAAGATATGGATTAATTTGACTATTCAGTTACTATGGCTAGGGATACATCCGTGCCATCCAAATAATAAATTTGTAACATTTTGTTATATTTACTGTAACACTCTGAAAAATGATCATAGATCTAGGATTTTATATTAGACATTGGAGAGCACGATTGTTTCTCTAATTTAATGGAATATATCGATATAGCAGTGCATGTAAGAATTTAGGTTTGATATCATGATGACTTATTTCACTATACACAAGGTGGTTCTTATATAGATTAAACATCTCAGGATAAAAGGAAAAAAGATGCGTGAAAGAAAATGTTAATATGAAATGAAATTAATGAATTCGAAAAAGAACCGGGTATATTACGAATATCAGTCAGCATTTTCGTAGGTTACCTAGACTAATTAATTATTTAAGTTGTAATGTTTTAAGAGCTAGTTAATAAAAATGACCAGAACCTTCTACATTACTTTTTAATTTATGAAATATAATGTCCATAGCATAGGATAAGTCAAAAGTACAAGATATGTATCACTGAAAGGAATAGGGGAAAACATAGCTAGATAAGGGTACATTTCGTTATTATATACAAATATTAATGAGAACTTTTAAATATTATATATAGAAAGCATTCTTGTATTTTCTGTCAACTGTGTAGTCAGTGGAAGCACAACTAAGGGCTTTATATGTATTCACAGTATTAAACAAGTTATACATATAAACAATCTGTGACTAATTTTGTGTAATTTTCATAATGTATAACAAATATGGATTTATGGATAAAGGGATACGTTCAATATTATATTTTATATACAGTCTTCTATTATAAATTGTATGCTAAAAATATGAGCAACTTTATGAAGAAAAAATTATCATAAATATTCTTATCTGCTACTAAAACATTAAAAGTCATGAAAAATGTACGAAATATTTTTCATGAAAGTTTAAATTGTTTTATAATTAGTTACCGTGATATGTATGTTCATTGAGATTGTGTTTCTAGATCATATTCCAAATATAGCAATAATTTGAAATGTGTATATTTTTTAATAGATATGGTTTAATTTGTAACTTAATTTTATCTCGTATCCCTTTTAATTAAATCCACTTTCGGAAGATACATCATTTAATCAGTGTGGTGCAAATAGTAATAAATGTACAATTGGAATATTATTTTATGTTTTAATTTTATTTATTCAAACTAATAGTTGAAAGTAAAGAAATATGAAGAATGGATATCTTTTATATTTTATTATTATAGGAAATCAAAAATGATAGTGAGGAGCTATAAGCTTTCTTAAATGATTCATTGAATTCCATAAAACAATACAGGTTGTATTGTAATCATCACCATAAATGCAACATACATTTTATATTTTGCAGTATTAAGAATATAATATATTTTATAACCAAGTAGTATAAATTTTTTAATTAGTTTTATATTTTCATTCGCAATTTTCGATTGTATCTAAAAATAATAGTTAAAAGATAATAAAAATAAAAAGGACAGATATGATTATGATGCTTATTGGATGAATCTACAAATTTCAAATTCTCTTTCAGTAGTACATTATATCTCATACACAGTATTTATTCAGATATTGCACGGCACTGATTATAGATAAATTCTTATATATTGCCAAGATAAATGAATTTTAATTTTGTTTATTTAACTAGTTTTGATTTAATATATACATTCGTTTGGTCTAATCTGCAGTTATCTTTTTTTAGACATTGTTTGTCATTGTTAGGTTTAGTAACATGGTGTTTTCTTTTTTTACTATTGTTATATAATAGATTTGTGTCGTTAAACGTGATTATTAGGTAGTAATGGAATAAGCAATTAAGTAGGTACGTAATACCTTTTGGGTATATTAAGCTTTCAGTACCTGAAAATATTCTTAGTTAGATCTATTATCTAGCAAGTATCTAGTATCGAATGTTAGAAGAGTGAAAATGAAAGAAGAGACTAAAAACGGGCAGGTAGCAGAGCAAAGGGATTCTGAACTACACAGCAAGGCTAGGCTTTGCTAGGCTTCTTGCTAGCTTCTGTCGTACAACTACAGGTAGGAATATTAGATTCATTTGTTTAGACATAGGGGTTTTTAAATGACAGATTGTGCATGATATTAATGTTTTTTAATATTTCTATTAGATTATGCTATTGATTTAATGATTATTTCTTTTTACAAAAACAAAGGAGTAAATAGTTAAATAAAAGTTATTATTCATATATTGTTATCAAGTTTTGTTGTATCGTATCAAACAATGTATTATGTTTTATATACATATGTATGTATTATGCTTTATTTATGTATATAACATATACATATAAAATGAAGCATATGTATTAGTAAAATTATAAATTTCTTTTTTAATATACTAAAACTCTATGGTGGGAAGAAAATGGAAAAAATTTATACATGTGGAAATGAACATTATAAGTACTACAATAGTTTATAATTAAGCATAACTAATTAAAATATAATCATTATATTTTTTCAAATGAAAGATTAGATCAGAATATGATATTTTACTTTTATTTATTTATTTATTAAAGGGCTAAACACATCTAAAGGGCAAAGAAGTAATTATCTTGAAGATTGTTTCTATAAATTTATTATCACGCAGAAGAATAAACTTAGGTTGGACAGTTACATAGATTGTGTTGCAAAATATTGGGAAATGAAGTTAAGATTGTTGCATCATTGATGAATAAGACACATATTATGCAATTCTGTTATAAGATTAGGGAATTTATTACTGAATGATTATTAAAATATTTTTAATATCATTTTCGGATACTTCAAAAAGAACTCATTTGAACAAATCGTATAATCTTCACTATCACTTACAGTTCAAATTAAAAAAAATTGTAAGAATATTTTGAAAACATTAACTTTTGGACCTTATCTGGATGTACATAGCCCTTTAAGTTATTCACTATATATGTTAAATAAAACTTAAGTAAAAAGATAAGTTCTTATTTACGAAGTTGATCTTTCTTGATATTTGAAAATTTTACTTATTATTTATGGCAATGAAACATTATTAATATAAAATATCAGAGATAAAAGGATTATAATATTCTATTATATCAATACGCGCTAAGAATGTATAAATGTTTAAATAGTAAAGATCTATTTTGGCTTAAATATGAATTATAAGCAAGAGATAGAAATTGTTTTTGTTTTACTTCTTGTATATTAACTGCTATCTTTCGTTTTCATTAATTTCTGGTTTACCATTTGGGCTGGTACTCTCAGAGCGCTCCGTGTCACAGCTACCGTTGTCACTCGTCATAGGAGGTAAGTTGAAATCTACTGCTTTTTTAATTTTACAATTATACTATTATAATATTTAACATTCTTAAGATTATCATAATTATAAATCGTACATTATATTAAGGGTTCAAAAGATAAAGGAAACAAATATAAATTTTTTATATATAAATTAATAGTTTACCTAATATATTTAAAAAGCGTATGTGATTTAAAAAGTCACATAACAAATTTATGCTATTCTGTGCAGTATAATTGAGTTATATGCAGTATGTGGACATGTCATAGTGGTGCCTAAATTTGAAATTAATTTTATCATTATTGAATGTGACAGGCTTATCCCTTGAGAAGTTCATGTAATATAATATATTATAACTAGTCTTTTAGAAAGGGAATAAGTCATGGACCAATAAGGAGTAAGTTTTATGAAACTATATGCTCTTATAAAAAATAAGTGTCCAATTTAAAAAATTAACAAATGTTACAAATTAGAACAAGTAAGTCATAACTTTTTGAGATACATATTTTTTGTTATTTATATCTTAAAGATTATTTATTGCAGAGAGTAAACTAAATGTACAAGAATATTACAGAGTGTTAAGGCATTGATATTTAAATGGATAATGAAATTCAATGTAAAAGAGAAAAATTATGCAAAAGGTAAAATCTTATTCTTTATACTTTTTTACCATAATTTTGAAAAAAAAAATAAATAGTTAAGTATTACAAGTTAATGGTATTTTTAGGAAACATCTATTTTACACAAACTAATGTTTTGCACAGGTAAAATAATATAAAATAATCAATTTTCAACTTTTAGAGTGGAATAAAATAACAAGGGATGAAGGAAAATTAGCTAGATCCTAAAGATGAGTAACAAACTTTTATAGTTTGATTACTCGTTGATTCATTAAGCATGTTTATTAATATTGTAAGAAAAATGTTAAATAACGTAATTATTAATTTATTATGTATTATAAAGAACTAATTATTTACATTAATTTTCAGCAATGTAATTTGGAAAACTTTTCTAATGTAATAAACCTTTTTTCAGTATGTGGTTGTTATTCATGCATATCCTTCTACCTTTCTGTCATGTTTCTCTTGGAATATGTCATATCTTTCTGCGTTTGATCTTGAAATAATGAGAAAATATTACAATTTGTAATTGTTTGTATTACTATTATTTATTGTTACAAATTACAGTTACATTTTAAATGACCATTTAATAATACGTAGCAATATGCTATATGTCGCCAGTATATGTATAAAAAGATAGTATTTTAATGTGCAATTCAACGCATTTAAAGATTATTTGAATTAATATATTGTTATCTGTTAAATCGCTTGTATTATACACATTTTATTACTGTATATTAATTTATATCTGAATTGTTAAAATTCTTTAACAATACTAGGATTTTCTATTTTTGCAAATTTTTTAGCATATTTGCTACTAATCTTTTTACAATGGATTGCAATTGTTTTAAATTTAAAATATTAAGTTTAATATCGGATTTGCACAAAATAATGCATTAATTCTTAAAATCGTTACAATTATTTAATGTAACTTATTTATAAAACACAAATATAATAAGTTCTATTGAAGCTTAATACATATTTGTTAATAGCTTGTAGTAGAAAATTTAGTTTTTCGAACTTCAAACAGAAAATAGTACATTTGATCTACTATCTGATATTTCACTTTCATTACATTGCGGTTTTGTAAAAGTTCCGGTAACAGGACTCGTCGAAGTACAGGAGTGACTGCTTGCAGATCCAAAAGTCTTTTTATAAAAACAGAATTCACAGAATCCACTTCTACCATAAATTGGCAAATTTATCATTCCACTGGAAATTGCGAAGTTTCTGCAACACGTAATGTATTCAAAATAATTATTTATCTATAGTATTATTATACATAATTTCAATTGCGATTATGTTTCAATATTTAATATTTAACGTGATTAGAATAAGGTGAAAATAAAAAATAAAAGAATTTTGTTTAATACTTTATTTATTAGTTATCTGACTATAGTAATATTAAAATATCAACTAAATTACTCCTAGAATTCTGTAACCCTTTCTACATAAATGAATGCAAAATAGTTCATGCAACGGTTTTTAGTAAACTTCAAACCTTATGTTACCTTATAAGACATAGTCCTATCTTTTACCTCGTGTCACTTTTATATATGTCGATTATACTTCAAAAGAAAAGATATAATATTTACTTTTCTACCTAGGAAAAAATTCAACATTACAGCTGCAATACGACATACACGACATACATAAATCACTGAAAAATAATCATTCCAGAAATTGTACTTTTGCTTGGCCAAACAGTAAGTGCATAAATTCATGCAGGAAAACTGCAATATTTTGTTATGCTTTGCATATAACCTACCTTTATATCAATTAATTAATTATTAACTATAAGTTTGAAAATATGCACAACAAATATTCAAATATATAAAAACTAATAACCAGTACTCAAGGAACATATTTTGTTACTTATATAATATTATCATATTTGCGTTAGTTCTACAAGCTTCAATGTGTTATTTATATCCCTCGAAATCGTAGTAATTTATGTGGGAAAGTCCATACGATCAAATTAGAGCAACACAAGTGATGCAGAAAATCCATTGAAATCAAATATGTTCTTCATGTATATACATACATATGCATACGACACGAGTTAACTAAATGTGTGTATCTATAATAGAATTAGACGTAATACGAAATAATACATACTAAGAGTTGCAATAGTAAAGAGCAGAGAATTATGGGGAAAGAAGATAGGGATCGATTGTACTTCAAAAGAAAACGAGATGATTTCCAATGCGATAAGTATCCCTTTACATAGGATTATGCTCCGAATCGTTGGCAATACATACTCTTATATCATCTCATCGTAACGCACTAATTGTAAGAATTAAACTAAAATTAGAACGAAAAATTATTTTAAAACAACGTATACCCACCTCTGGAAAACAAAAAACCAGCAAAAAGTTGGCACAAACAATCAATACTAAAATCAGAAAAGCATCAAAAGTTTGTTCTTTTTTTGAAATGTTTATTTAAGGCTGATTCCGAGACATCTTCTAAAGTCCTGGATCACATGCAACAATAAAATGTAGAAAAATGCAACACTATTGGCATAATTTATCAAAGGAGAAAACCATTCTCGATGACTATAACAGGATTCCATTAAGGATCACTCTTTTCAGTGTCGTGAACAGAGTTTAAATATTTATGAACTGAAGCCAATGAAGAAAAAGTTATGTAAGAAAAGAAGCGTTTATAGTTTGCAGTCTTTTTTGTAACGAGTCATTTCTCTATAGTAGAAGCGATACCGCGTCCCGTGCAACATGTATTTTTTAATCTTATGAATATTCATTTTTAGTAATAACTAATATATACTTACTTTACAAGTTTCATTAGGTGTTCAAAATTGAGCGAATTTTAGAACCGTTTGAGTCTGTAAGTGCAAAGGATATCTATGTTTCGCATCATAGTTATTATACAAAAGCTGCGAATATGTAATTAATTTTGCAGAGTTCCTGGTATCTATCAAATACATACATACAGTTATTCACAAAATTGAACGTGCAACACCAAATAGTACTCATAACCGAAGATCTATGAGGCACCAAACTAATGAAGGCACATTGATTTTGATAGAAGAATCAGGTAATCGGTATCGATAACTAAATAAATATATTATAAATAAAAAAAAAGAAAGAAAAATTTAGAGAAAATAAAATTCTAATCTATCTATATAGTTTTTAAATATTGACACGTTATTCGTTTTGTATACTTCTAACGAACCTCTACTTAAATATTTAACACGTAGTTCATGTAAGTAATTACCGATAATATTGATCAAGTTGCGCCTTCTCTATCCTTTTATCTTTTGCACGACGATTTTGGAACCAAATTTTTATCTGCGTTTCTGTAAGATGTAAAGATGTAGCAAGCTCAAATCTTCGTCCTCTAGAAATATATTCCCCTCTACGATATTCAACTTCCAATCTCAATGTTTGTTCCCCGCTGAAAGTGGTCCTTTGCCTTCGTGGTCGTCCCTCTTTCCTCCTTTTCCGAGCTACTGTTCAATATAAACAAGAGATTCTTTTAAATGATATATTTTACTATACGCTAAAATATTTATTTACCGTATATTAATATTTCTTAATGTATAATGCAGCTTGTTACTCCCTATAGGAAAAATGTATTAACCTACTTATGGTCAAAAGCCTATTAATTTAGAAAATATTTTAATTTGTCCTGTAATTCTAACATTTTCACAGATTATTGTATTTTCATTTTGCGTGCTTCTTTTTTTTTTCTTGTTTTTCATTTAACACGCTAGCGATTCTCGGCAGCCTCGCCGTGACAACGGCTTAAGGGGCAGGCGAGTAACACTGGGTTTGCAGAAATATAGCAAGGTATATTTCACATTGAAATGCGGCCAACTGCGTCCAGTAATCTCATCACAACATCGGTACGAGGTGGCGAAGCGGAATAAATCCATTCAAACGTGTGCGTATACCTGTATTGTGTTATATTGTACATGTTTGCTGTAATAACACTTATCAATGGAAAGCTTTAGGAAATGAATAAAATATTGAAATACATATTGCCGACAAATTATCGGTGTGTTTTAAGGATTTCAAGGAACGTGTAAAAACTGAAATAGATGATGCTTCCTGTTAATCTTGATTAAATTTATAATTATAATAACTTCTGGCATTCGATGTATACAATGTACTTTTATATGAGTGCAAGTCAATAAGAGACTGTGATTAGCTATTTAAATTTAATAAATCCCAAATAAGTTTGGGAGAGTCGAATCGAATTCTTAAATTTGATTTCTTTTTCACTTTTGTGGGGAACAAATAATTGAATACAAATTTCTTGGCGATAAAAGTAATTATAGAAGATGTATAAATAGAATTCGAAAGCAAAATTTCTTTAATTCTAGTATGTCGATTAACAGAAACGCGATTTGTCTTATATCATGTACAATGTAGATATATTATCTGTAAGATTACGTAGCATATTTTAGTTATATTTTAAATGTTTCCCTACAGTAATCTATGCAATTATTAGGAAATAAAATACAAGTAAAGAATAGATAGATAATGAATGGCGGAATGAATGAAGTGTAATAGAGAGAATGTCTATACAAAGGTATAAAGAGGAAGGATAACAAAAGAATTGATATACATTTTATGCTATTGTAGTTAGTAAGTTTCATTTTAATTTATCCAATTCCTAGGCCATCAGGCTGAAATAAATACAATACAAATATTTACAATAATCTGCAATGTGGTAACTTCAAAATATTTGTAAAAATGTAGTTGTAAATACTGAAATTCTATCGGGAATAACTCTTAAGCAATCATCATGGAATAGACAAATTGCGTAATACGCTATATTTGAAAAAATCAATAATTTTATTAAATAATTATGTATAGAGAAAAGAAGATAGAACGACAATAGAATGATATATTCAACTTTAACTCTTTTTAATAAATCAATTTACTGATCAGATTTATTTCTGCGGTACAACGTATTAGAATATCGTTTATGTTAATTTCAATTATTAATCAAGAATTGTAATTCAACACTTCTACGATTATTGTTTAAAATACATTTGATGTTGCGCTACTTACGTCAATAATTTTTAACATTAACGAGAAAAGTAAAATAATACTTACAGAAAGCTGAGAATCCTTGCAAATGGTGTTCGGAAGTTGGGAAATATGGTAAATTATGAAAATGCGGCGGAAGCGCAGACGGATATGCAACTTGAGATAAAAATACAGGATTATTAGTAGGTCCGGATTGATGAAGTTCGTGAAACAATGGTAATCTTAAATTAAAGAAATTCGAGTTCTTCTCCTTGTCATTCGTTAACGCGTTCGTTTCATTGCTATTCTGTTTCCCGCCTCGTTCCGTGGATCTTTCTTTTATGCCCATTACCTACGCAGAAGATTATCTTATTAAATCCTAAATTGTCCTAATCCTTTATCTTATACTTGATAAAATATTATTTGTTAATAAATTTAACGTCTCTGTCTTTGCATAGTTGCATATTTATTAATATATCTTTAAAATTTTCGTTAAAAATGTTTCGTCTATTGAACTCGGCTTTTATCTCGAACTTTTACATAACAAAACAATTGTCAAATATACTTAGATCATTAGTCTATTTACTAAAATTATCGCGAATCTTATTGGGAATGGCCAACACTAAGATGATACTATAAAAATTAATCTATTAACTGTCAAGATTTCTCGAAATTTTAATATTATTTTATAGATTTTAATCGTTCTTCAATGAGAATTAAAATATGTTTCAAAAATATCAAAAATATATACTTTTTGTTTTCATCTAAGGATAATCCTCATTTGGAAATCGCAAAAGAATTATACTTTTAAGGAAGATTATGTAGGTAATTAATGAGCTAATATTGGAGAAAAATGTTTGAACGAAGAGAAGGAAGTAATTATAGATCGGACGCTTCCTTTAAACGAGAACCAGAAAAAGTATTGAAAACAATAACGAACAAAAGAGGTTTCTACATGTAAGAAAAGTTATTTCTTACTTGTATAACATCATCGTTCGAAGAATTGCACGAATTGTCCGCATCTAACGTGTTTCTGTTGTATAGAAGTATATTCGAAGTAAAGTCGAAACTTGATTTCGGTTTAGGTGTTTCTTCGTGATCATTATCGGTATCATCGACCTTTTTCGCTTCGAGGTGTCCATAAATTCGCGCGAAGAATTGTCTTGGAGATGATGGTCCTTCTGCCTTCGTCGACATTTAGTCAAATTCTATCGACGCGTTCCAGTTTCAAGATAAAAGTACAAAAGCTACAAACGACTCGTCTTAAGCGCGATATACATCGTCGTCTTTATTTCCTGCGTCATTCTCAAATCTTTGATTTTATTCTTGTATGCCACTAACTCGATCGATGTTGAATTTGCCATTGCACGAAACTCATTCAATTCGTTGTAGATAGATCAAAATGAGAATGAAAATTTGCAAAGAATAGAAATTTGCATCCTCTTTGACGTCACTTTAAATCTTCCGATCCTAGGCGTAGCGAATAAGTTTGTAAAATTCACGTACGTGCACATCTATTTTTCACGATGTTCAGAGGACCAAAGTCACGTACAAGAAATATGCAAAATAAATATGTAACAACGTGTTAAAACTTAAAGAAAGTGCACGTTTGCGCGCACGCGCTAGTGTATATACGTTCATGTACGTATACGAATAGCGTTCACATAACGAGGAAAATTGTTGGAACACTCTTGATAGGACACTTGTACGTAAAATACCTCGAGAAAGAGCACCGAATGACTCGGTGCGAGGTTGCACACGTATCTGAGTCGAAGTTTGCTTGCAACGTCCATTCTCTCGCTTCATGGTTAGTATGAAAATAGAGAGAAGGGATGTTCGGTGCTCGTACTCCCTACCCCATGGATGTTCCCCACTATGCGTGGTATACCACCCCCATCCCTTCGGTTTCAGATAATTTCTCTGTCATCGTTGTAACGCCCCTTTGCGAAAAAGCACCTGCAGACGTTTGTGGTTAGTCGAAGAGAAACCGACTTTATTACATATTTCTAATTGCACCGTGAAACTCGAATATGTTGGTAATAAACGTGTAACCGAGCGATAAATAGTTTTAGATTAGGATCAGTAACGTAAGCTTCGTTTCATATTGACGAATCTACTTATTAGAAACAAGATATTAACCGTGTGACGATTAAACGAATCTATTTAATAGTTTTCGTGTTTTTTAACGTTTTGTATCTCAGCCGAATACTTCAGTTTGATTTTAGTTTGTGCTGTCATTTAATGTATGACGCGGATGAATTCTCTTTGGATTTCATGTTAATCTTGCTAAATAACGTCATTTCCAGTTGCCAATAGAGAGATTTATAAAAATCATGAACCATCAGCGAAGCGATTACTCGTTAAAGTTACTTTAGGGTATAATGTAAATTTAATATTATAAAATAACGATGTAAATTATTTGTGCTGAAACTGAATATTTTAACAGTTAATATTTTGTAAGTAAAATATACCGTATATATTTATAACCGTAGCAATTCATATTATACATATTCGTAATCGAACAAAAACGACGTACAGTGTTTTCTAATTTATTAGATATTTTATTTTCCGCCTTTTGTTATTTTTCTTTTTTTTTTTTTTAATAGTATTAGAATCTACCTATTGTACGTCATTATACCACAATAAAATTTCGGTACGAAAGCTTTTCTATTAAATATGAATGATCTGTGAAGGGTATGAATATTAATCTCGCAGTATATCTGGTGCATTCACGGTCAACCGCACATTGAACAATCTACACTGGAATTCTTTCCTCATCCATCTGTCGAAGATTTCAACCCTCGGGAGAGACTTACGGCTTCTTATCACGTATCATTGCTTCATTTTTTGTTGGTATTCTTTCTGTAAATCACATATCATTGATTCATTTCTTATTGCTGTTCCTCCTACGATATTAGATTTGGAAAAATAATTTTTCGTACGTTTGCCACTGAAATTACATCTCTTACGATTATTATATTTATTGAAGTATTTATAACATCTCGACAAGACAAATCGTAGTATATTCTATCAATTTAAGCAACAATTTAACAAGAACGTTATATTTTTCGTAACGCTGGTGTATATCAGATTTGTTCAAATATTGTCAATGCTTTCATCTTAAATATAAATTCATGTGTCTTTAAAGTTTGATACTATTATTAATTTCTTTTATTCTTTTATTACAATTCCGTTGGATGTTGTTCTAAACGTCATTCTCGTCGGAATAGAAAATTTTCGCTCAGCCGAAAAATGTCAGCTTCAGAATGTCAAATTATTTGTCAGAAAGAAAATGATTTAAAAAGATGACCGTAAAAGAACTAAAAATATTTGGAATTCTACATTTTCGAGGTAGACGAACGATCGACATCCCAGCATTCTCTCCCCTTTTTACATTAAAATACAAATACAAGCAAATACAGAAATATAAAACAGTTAATACAAACAAGAATAAACATAAAAATGGAAATACATTTTGATTTCTATTTTTCTTGCTAAAACGTGTAATGTTACGTTTCAATTATAAATCTGCGAACGAACTAATATCGCAATAAAATTGTAATAAATAGGTTTATTAGCTTGAATAATTGTATGCTCGCCAACCAAAATCGTTATATGTATTTGCAATAATCATAATGTTGACAATAGAAATCACACGAAGGAAATTAGAGATAGCTCGATGTGAAGCTGGACATGCGCTTGCGCATCTTCAACGAATTCTCGTTGGTTCTTCTATAATTACATTGATTTCCATCTCGTCCCCGATTGGTTCGAAATCGGACTACCATTATATCACTCCACCGGCGAGTTATTCTGATAGGTAATTCTCACGCACCTAAAACAATCCAGATTACCATCGCAACACAGACAAGGTCGTTATTCATTGTGGTTCCGGCTAACATTGTCTACTTAAAAACTCTTTCATCTTCGCCTCGCTTTCGAATTTTATTTGAAATGTACCGGTATTCGACTGTATCTTGTTTTTATTTTCGAGGACTCATTTCGTTTTAGGACTCCTTCTTTGTCTTTTTTATTACAGTAGTAAACAAAGTAAGTTTATATATTTCATTATATAAAACGTGCTGTTTGCATATTCTCGTTTTCAAACCCGTTTTCAGAGTTGAAAAGAGGCTTCCGACGAAAAGACTTCGTATTATTGGTTTTACTAATTTCTTCACGCACAACAACTCCTTTGTTGACTATACTACTATTTTGATTCTACTATGCATATTAAATTTATCATTATATTTCCCGAAAAGATTTTCAACGTATCAAATCGTCTAAATCTTCCATGTCGCAGCTCTTCAGGAAGTCATCCAATGGACAGAAATACAGAATTTATAATTTCTGAACAATATACCAACAACTTATGAATAGAAATATCAAAACTAAGACTTAATTTAAAGTATAGCTGTTTGTGTTACCATCGAACGTGTTTTCATTAATTTCCATTAATAAAATTATGTACAACTTAATAGTTCCTTATTAACATCTGTAATATTTCTGTAATTTACCATTTTTTACCGACTAATTTCTAAGTTGCACACAGTAGGCGCTTGAAACATCGAACACAAATTTAATACGTGAAAATATCTGCATTTTGTATGACTTCTTCTGTTCTTAGTAAATTCACCATACAATGTGGTATAGCATACATATAAGATATGTATAATGTGTCTAACTAATAAGAAGAGTTTCTACTTAGAGAACTACATATTATAGAAGCTCCATCATTGCGTATCAATACGTCTGGCTTATAACAGGAGTTACTACTTAGAGACCTATAGAGCATCGTTATCAGGATTCAGTATGTTTTATTGTTATCTGTTATTCTATAATTCTAAATAATTATGGTTGGAGTCAGTTCTCTAATTTGATTCTCCATTCATTCTTCTATTCCATAACATTCTTCTTTCTGGAGATTCTTCTAACATAATATTGTTTGTCTGCAATATCGTTTCATTATGCATAAAATAGTGACAGATCATTTTATTTAGCACAGATGACATATCACTGTATAAGTTTTTGGTACACGAATATAGTGAAAATAAATTTTATAAAATGCATCAAAAGGAAGAAATTATAAAAAAAAACGTTGTCATCATCCCTTGTGGGGATCGAACCCACGACCTTTGGATTAGAAGTCCAACGCGCTATCCTCTGCGCCAAAGGGACTTGGCTACGATAAGTTTCGTATAACATCACACGTATAGAGAAAATTTTTATTATCTCTTTAATCTACTGTATTTTCAATCTGTAAACTATTTTTTAATATATGACTTCGCAAAATTGCATGACAAAGTAGAATTGAAAGAACAGTTAATTTCATCAATTAAACTCCCTATAAAAAAGATTGTCGGACATTAGGGGTATTTTAGATAATCTTCTAAATTGTCAATAATTAATAACTAAAACCTCAAATTCAATTTTTTTATTCTTCATTTTCGTTTTCTTTTGACTTGCAGAAGCAATCACCCAATTTTTATCATCTGTTATGACAATCTTCCTGTATATACTTATATAGTAGATGTATATATACTAATAAAAGCGGGGCACCCGCATACGTAAATATATCTATCTGAAAAATTAATATTAAACATGATTAATCACTTATTTGATATTTCATTGATTAAATAAATCAAGGAATTATCAAGTAAAAGAGATGTGATATTAAGCTCATAAAGAGATATTATTGCGTTTAATAGTAACTATGTATACTCGATTGCCCTATGAATTTCAATTCTTTATAACTTATTGTTGAAAATGACAACGTGAGTTCATGCTCGCCCTTCACATGCGAATGCGCTAGTTACAAAAAACAGTAACTAGAAGATTGTTCTAGATGCGATCAATAGATTCGATCGATAGTTCTTGAGATGCTCTTTTGCTTTTTTCCCTAGTCCATGAAACGTGTGCAATAAAGGTTTTTTCGCCCCAGAACAGTGTGATAGATTTATCCGTACAATATTGTAACAACTATTGTGATCCTACCTCTGAATATGGAAATAACAACATTTATAATTAACTTAATGAACATGAGTCCTCCAAACAAGGATAAAATCTTTGATTTTTATTTCCATTATTAGCAAAAAGATTCGAAAATATTTGGTAATTAAAAGCAAAAAGTTTCGTTTAATATTAAATAAAAATAATAATAATTGCATAAAATAATGTTTAGGAACAGAAGTAAAGAAATTGAATAAAAATGAGAAAAAAGTATATGATTTGTATTTCTTAATTCTATAGTGCACCATATAATTCTGTATTTGACCACTGCGAGGCGGCACTTTATTTGCATGTAACTCTCGGTCGATAAAAGGAAAATTATAAATCTGTAATGTCGTAACAGTTACTACGTAGAAATTTTCCATGCAAGTTTTATTATTGTAAAGTTATTTAATTAATCCCTTAAATGAGAAATCAATATGATGAATGAAT
Organism: Bombus terrestris; assembly: GCF_910591885.1. Lineage (NCBI taxonomy): Eukaryota > Metazoa > Arthropoda > Insecta > Hymenoptera > Apidae > Bombus > Bombus terrestris. The sequence goes on from NC_063277.1 coordinate 6,940,028, forward strand.
GTACTATGGGAACTATCAGTTTGAGATTCTAATATATTTTGAAAAATGATCGGTTACACAAGAAACCGTAGTGTACCCAAATCTATCTAAATTCTATATACAATGACAATAGCGTCGTAAAAATTTATTATTGTCATAAACACCATTTTTCATATTTTATATGTTCTTATTGTGTGACGAATTTGACTTTTACATATAAAAGAGAAATTTACACAAAATTTGTTTTATATGTATATAAAATGGAAATATTAAAACAACGACAGGTAAACATTTATTGTTTTTCTTCTCTTTTCTCTAACTTTTTTATCTGATTCACTTGTATGCAATAATAATCTATTATTTTCTCGCTAATATAGGCAAGAATGTTAAAAGGATATTTACTTTCTGTACATTTATATTGATGTCAAATTAATATAGCACATGGCAATAGATAAATTATATTATATATTGTATTAGAGTATTTATTGTTATTACTAATAGCTTTGTATCATAGATTATTTTACACTCGCTTTAAATATGTCAGCTATAAAAAGTAATAAAATTTATTATTTCATAAAACTAAAAGTTATGTTATATATATAAATATGTCATTTTAGAAAAAGAAAGAAGAAAAGACTAAACTTTCTATAGAACAACAAATACCAGATGTTCCAACATTGGAAGAGTTTGAATGCCTTCTCGAAGAATCTCCTACAAATTATCCCAAGGGAGAAGGCATTGAAAATATGGAAAGTGAATTACATTCTGCTGCGATTGACACTGAACTCTATGAACAACAATCTATTCAAACAACTACAGAAGAGACAAAAGGGTCACAAGTTACAAATATCAAAGTACTTAGATACTATTTTGTGCATTCAAATATGTTTCGTTTCTTACAAATAATCAAAATGCATTTTCAATTAAATTTTAGAATGAAATTGATGTTAAAATTGGGAATGATTTGACATCATCATTGAATAATTTAGAGGGGAATGTGGAGAAAGTTACAACATCGATTTCTATGATAGAATTAATTGATAATACATCTGATGCTCTTAATAATGGAACTGCAACACCAAATTTATCTCAAACTACTTCAAATATATCAAATTCAAAAAATCTCACCCATGAGAGGGAAACAAAAAATTTGAAACAAAAGAAAGAGAGGGAAAGAAACAATCAATCAGATTCTATCATAAACGAAATAGATGACATGCATACTGCTTTTGAGGAAATTATGCCTTTCACAGAGAGCCAATTAGCATCATTATATACTAATAAAGAGTTAGCATTGATTGATATATTTATTTCAGAATTTATTGAAGAACAACTTAAGAGTAGTACAATTAGACAGCAACACAAATTTCAGCAACTTTTAACGAACTATCTTCGTGTAAGGAATCATTTAATTATCAATTCTCATGAATTGGAAATTTTAAAAACATCCTGTAAAGAATTGCAAAAACAATTATGGCGTTTAGATAAAGCCTGTATTAGGGAAACAGGAGAATGTCAAGATGGAAATCCTGTTTTTGCTACACATGAATATTGCACTGCACATTTCAATAAGCAGGCATTTAGTGCATTGACTCAAAATTTATCAACAATAAAAGATTTATTATACAACACTCAAGTATTATATTGTTATGAAGCAGAAATGTTCAGGTTTCAAATTGAACAGTATGTTCAAAGAGTTTACGACTCTTGTCATGAATTTGTAGAGTTTCCTTCTGGTATTGAAGGTGTAAATCTATTACCACTGCACATTTCTTCGCAAGCAATTACGCAACTAACGGAACTTAGAATGTGCATAACTATATTGTTTAATTTTCAAAGAAAATTATTAAAAGATGGAAAATTTGTAGCAGATACTAGAGAATGGCTTGAAAAATTAATAGCAGTTCTGTTGAAAATAGCAACTTGGCAAGATCATTTATTTATATTGAATCATATCTTGAGATGTCCTGGTGGGGTAATGAATTGGGCTCATAGCTTTGTTCAAGTTCCTATACATCCAGACCTTGGTAAATTAGGTGTATCTCCATTGAATGACCCATATTTAGATCATGTAGTAACCATATTGGCTGTAATACTACTACCTATTAAAGATAGAGATAAGTTCCTTGAACAGGTACTTGTATTGTAATTTACTACAGGTGTTTAGATCATTACTAAATGATAATTAACTAATTCATGGTAATAATTTAGGTACAACAATCATTGCAAGATACAGGATGTAGTCCAGGTGATACTGTTTGGCTAATGTTGGATGAGGAAGGAGAAGAAGATGAAGATATAGCTAATATTGGTGCAAACCTATTTGAAAGTGACCTTATTTCTTTACTAAATCAAATTCCTTTTACTAAAGTATTTCAACAAGTGTTATGTATTCGGTATAAGAATCGTGTTTATTATCAGAACAAAACTTACGTTACACATTATCATTTGTTTCGAATGTTTGCATTTTTTACAACTGTTATTAGACTTTTAAAGCAAGGTTTAAAAACATATGATTCTCCAAGATATAGACAATTAACCAAACGACTAAGTGCATTAATTAGAGATATTGTGCAATATGCTAGTGATCAATGGGAAGAATTCGATAAAAATCAGGTAGTATCACTACTTTGTTAAAAATATTTTAATATATAAATTTGAATTTACCTTGTATAATACTAACTCTTAAATTTCTATCTTACAGAATACTCATACATCAATATTGATAAAACTTCAACTTGAATTTGATTGCCTTTTTTTAAAAGCAGTTTTGTACATATTTTCGTCACGTCGATTGGGAGCGTGGCAATATTTAGCTTCTATGCCTTATCATGTAATATCATCCAATAGCTTATGGCAAATATTTTATATTTTACACACTGATTGTACACAAGTAGATATGCACATTACTAATAAATATATTCATGGTATGTTATAATTCTGCAATAAGAACAATATGAATATTTTTAAAATTGATTGTTGATAATATAATGTTATATTATTAACGTTAAAGATTGGATAAATGAATTAAATTCTTCACAAATTCGTGCAAAATTTGAAGAAAAGTTAAGTAGCATGCCAGGGGATGAATCATATTTTCTTTTAACAACCTTTGCTAATATGGCTTTGGCAAGGACTGATAAGGATTATGATTTTATAAGAACAACGACAATAGATTTGTTTCAAGTATGTGCTATTATCTATATCATATATATATAATTTTTAGACATTTAAACATAAGAATAATTTACAGATAGGATTTCTTAGTGAAAAAACACAAGATTCTTGCTCAAAGGATGCTAGATCTCTTCTGTCAAATTTAACAAATAAATATCCCTCATTGTTATCAGATATCTTACTGAAGTTACGAGATAATTTTGTTTCAGCCGGGAAGGTATGAAAGAATGTTATTACATGTTTCTATAAACAAATATGTCTAAATTTAATTTTATTAATTTTAGCTAAGTTTATATTTATTCACTGACTTAAAATTACACAAATGGGTACCAGATGAAAAAGATATAGTTATTCTTTCTACATGGTTGAATCAATATCCATTAACATCAACTGAGAATCAGTTAGCCCGTTTAATTCTTACTAACTTAAATTGGGGATTTAATGAGTAAGAATATAATTTTTAACTAGACTACAGTTCGTTTACTTAATATATAATGATAGTTTAATTTCTATGTCTGTTACAGAAGTGGTAACTTACATCTTCCTATTTATTTACATAGACGCATAGCATTATTAACTGTTGAGCTCACCATGAAATATGTACCTGATTCTTCTGTCCAAAATACCTCTTTATTGGTAGAAGGTGTTAAACAGGTATAATATGAAGATTCCATGTCAATACTTATTTAATGAAATCAATCTTGATATTTATGTTATATTAAAATTTACAGGTTTCAACAATGATAAGACCTCAAACTGCTGAACATATTTTTTCATTATGGGCATGGGATATGATTTCTAAGCTTAGATTACACCAACTTGATCAAAATGAGGCACTTTGTCATTTTGCACTTTCGAACCCCACTGCAGCATTTGCTCATGTACCAGACATGGACTCTGATTCATGCTTGGAAATTTTGGTCATTGGTACATTAGAGAAGCAACCTATTGCATGTTATGTGGCAACAATCATGACGTTATGGGGCCATTCTATACCTTTGATATGTTCCAAAGGATTTGCCCAATTAGAAATATTACAATATCATTGTAAATACGAACAAGTGCTTATATGTTTACATCATATAATACCGTTATTTTTGGGATGTATCGATTCATTATTTAAGAATGATAAATTTATTAGTCTTGTTATTTCTCTAATTGCGGCCGATAGATCTTATATGAAAGTCGCTAAAAGCCTTATAACAGCCGACTTTCCAGGAACAATATTGAAACAATTTTCAAATATGATACATTCACATTTATATAATTACAAAAAGTAAGTAAACATATTGAATATTGATACTGGATAATAATATTTTATTTACAAGATGACATAATTTGTTATAGATATTGTTTGCAGACACCAAAAGATTTTGTATATCTATGGTTAAATGTACTTGTACTTGTACCAGATTGGAATAAAGACCAAAGCGTAATGTATCTAATGGATATAGTCATCAGTGCTGCATTTTTTCATGTAGATGCAAAATCGATAATGGATGATATGTTTCAAAATCTTTTCTCTGTAAGATCTTTATTACAGTTCTAATTACATTAAATATTTAGAAATATTAAAATATCGGTTTTAAACCATTTAACAAATTACAATTAACAATTTAACAAATTAAATTATACTTATTCCTTTAATATGTTGTTATAATGTATTTAACTTAAATTTGAATTTTACTTTTAATTGATGTAATATTTCTATACCTTATATTGATTGAGAAATTATATCCATTTAACTAGCTTGCCATAGAGGAAAATAATGAGGTGCGGTTTTTCCTTTTATTTAAAATATATGCTAATTTGTTTTTATGAGACCAATCTAATTTTATTTATATACAAATATATATATGATACTTATATTTTATGTTTGTATTAAATTTGGTTGTGATATAAAAAATTTATTTAATGAATTATTTTCAGACTACGTCTAACCGCAATGTGATGACATCATTTGGCTCATTCTTAAATTGGGCAACTGGTTCTTCAAATTCTGTTAGTCTTTTAGGAAAATCTACTCAATCTGTTTGGGTTGCTTATCAAGTACTACTAACTGAACAACGTAACAGAGAAATTAAAACTGGGTTATGGCATGAGATTTTAAAGGAATTGTCAGCACAGCCTAAAATATCATTAGATTCTGCTATGAAGGTATATTTTATATAATATTTCATATAATTCGTGAAATTTTGTATAATGTAAAATATATATATATATATATATATATCCAATATCCTTTTAGCGAGCTTGTGCAATTGTCAAAATGCAACCATTCGGAGCAAATGGATTATCTATATATCGTTGGTCGCAGCAAGCACTAGATACACCTATAGGACATCCTATTCTTCCTCTTTTATGGCAAAACTTTTTTGCATTATTTCTTGCAAGAGTCCCGTCAATGTCAGGGTTTGTTTTACAAAAGGAGAATTTACATGTTTTATAGAAGTATGAATTTAACGTTTTATAGAAATAAGAATGACAATGAAATTATTTTTCAGAGTTCATCATGGCGGAATTGGTGAAAAATTTTTTGAAGGCATGATTAATTTAAGTTACTTAAAAAAATTAAAAAAACGATTACACGATACTACGACATACTTTCAGTTGAAAGGGGAAAAAGAATTAGATAATGGAGTGCCAATCACTGATGACAGACGAGCATTTTATTTTAATGCAGCAAAGTATGTAACATTAGATGTAATGTATATAAGACTTATAAGAAAAACATGATAGATTTTTTTCTTATAGGCTTTATAAAACTTTAAGTTTGTGGCTTGAAGAACCAAGATTACATGAACCAGGTCTTTATTTACCAGCATTACCTCCACAATATATGTCACAAAAATTAATATTACTCGTTCAGGATAATTGGGTAAAAATTTTAATTCGTTTATTATAAATACAGCGTGATATAATATGACTGATTATATTGTTTTTTTAAATAGACGCCATGGTTAGAATATATTGATTATTGGGCAGTTCAGCAAAATCAAGAAATGGCAGTTCAAGAATGGGAGCGTACATGCTGTAGAAATCAAGAAAATTTCGATCAGAAGGGTAGAAATGTATCAATCTCACCTCCTGAAACGGATGAACCATTGCAAAGAATATTTAAAAAATTGACCACATATAAAAGACCTGTTTCTCCTCCATATTATGGTCACTATCACAAAAATCTTATTGGTACAACTAAAGAAACTGTATACAATGCTGATTTAGTAATAAAAGAGGCTGTAATGTGTTTTCAATCAATATTAGAATATGTTGAGACTTATAATATAATGCTTCTTGAGCATACTGCAGTGAATTCTGGCTTTTTGGAACTAGTGCCTATACTTTATAAAAAAAATGAGAATCAAGTAACATTACATGCATTATGTGATCCAGCACCTCCAAATCAGAAACACTCTATATCAGGAACACCACCTACTGTGCACTGCGCTGGTCCAGCAGTAATTACAATTAAGGCAAGAACAATAATGTTCTTCTAATTTTAAATATAAAATTATTTATACAACATTGTAATATTTAGGTATCTGAAGCTCACATGAGTGATCCTATTGATCACATGATAAAACAAAATAGGGCTGAATATGAAAATTTGTTGATAAAAGCTACTCTGCCGCCATCAAGTATGCTTATTTGCGTATCTGTTTTTCTAGACCATTTAATTGGGTGCGTATAATACATATTATATCTTTAAGATATATAATAATGACTTGAAATTTATATTAATGTATATATATATATATATATGAATTAAATATGCAAATATATTATTATTCGTTTTAGAATGTTGGAACACGAAGTAGCTGTAAACCGAACAAATGAAAATACAACAGCATTGTACAAAATTCAAGAAAGTGGAGTTAAATTATTTTATTGTTTTATAGACCATTATACAGAAGAAGCATCAATTTGCCCAATAACAAAACAACTTATGACTACTTATTTAGAAAGATTAGGGCAGGTCCGTATAATTGTAAAATTAAGAGAAATAATTTTAATAGATGAATTATTAATATGTAATATCAATTTTAATAGATATTTATTAGTGGGGAAGAAACTCAAGGTCCACAATTATTAAGCACTATTATACGGAAACCAAACCTTGGTGGTTTACTTGGACCTTATTTTACGCCTGTTGCTGGTAGTGCATCAGCATTTTTACAAATGTATCACACTGTTGTAGAATTTTCTATGAGTACAAAAGTCGATCTTTGTTTTGTATTATTATCAAAAGTACGTTATTTTCAATTTTTTTATTTTTATGTGTTTACATAAATATCATAATCTTTACGTTTATTTTCCTTTTAGTTTGACGTGGGAATCTGGTTAAATTATAAACGTCCAAGATTAAGCGAGCGATCAACGTTCATACACTTAATATTTAGAGCTCTTTGTGATATGGGTCTTAATCCAGATGAAACGAAACTGATACTACATGAGGTATTTATAAATTTCATATTTTATGATTACATATATTACAAAGAATTTTTATAATATGTTTTGTTTGATAAACATTTTTTTATAGTTATTTAGGAATCATCTCCGACTTGTATTATTACATGAATTCCCAGAACATTATGGTGAAGTTCTGAGTGTTGTATTAAAAAATAGTGAAAGGCAAGATTTATCACTAGATGTTTGGCGAGATTTACTAGGAGCACTCAGTGGTAAATCAAAAAATGCTTTTCCAAGTTATTCTAAAATTAGGGATGAAATTCGTCATTATGCTACTGAGCAAAAACTTCTTTCTCGACAAGAGGTTTGTGCTTTCAAGCATACAATATTTTACACTTATTTCTAATTCGGAATTTTTTACGTAAATTTGAAATAAACTTATATATTCTATATTTTATTACAGATATATGATACAGCTATATTATTAAAAAGACATTTTATGCAAGAACGTTTAAAATATGGTCTTTATGGATTATATCCAAAATATAGAATCTACAATGAACCATTAAGTACATTCCTTGGTATGGTAGGTCATGCTCTTGTTGCACTTACTCTTCAATCTGACAGAGGTTCATTAGGAGACCAATGTAAGCATTTCAACTATACATCATGTATGATATTTGTAATAAACATAATTATTGTATTTTATAATTATTGTATTTAAAGTGTGTGAGAAAATATGGCCTGTCTTAAGTGAAATGTATTCACCTTGGATTGCACCGTATCGGACGCAAGATTTAAAAGAACCAGCTGCCGCATGGATTCAACAACTTACAGATGATCGATCTGTTTTATTACCATGGATTGTAACAGATGGTCCATACGCTAACAAATTTGTAGCAATGTTTGTTGAATGTATTCGTTTTATTATCGACATCTTGCCAGCATCTAGCAAGATACTCTGTTTCGTCTGGCAATTTTATGTTACCAATTTTGCACATGATTCAGTTAAAGATCATATTCTGAACGTTATTCATGGCAACTTTTTATCATTGCCATGGGATCGTTTCTATCCATCTGTAAATGATGTGGAATTGATGGCAAAAGTAATTGATCAAAATTTACCAGATAGTCACTTATTCCTGGGAAGCGTGTTTACATGTGTAAACTGGCCACTTTGGATAAATGACTTATTAGCATCACATCCATTAGTTCTTATAGCGAGGATGCATGTTTGTTTATTAAATCTATTGGTAAAATTATCTACTGAACCAAACGTTAGACAGGTAATTAATTATACTTTTCACAGTCTCTGTATTCATATATGCATTCTTAAACTCAAACAATTAATAAAATGATCAGTATCAGCTTAAGGATATGTTAATGTATTAACAATATATTTCAGACTGATAAAGTAATTCAGTTAATTATGGATACTGAAAAACTTTCTTGGCATTTATTAGATGCATCTGCCTATGATCCAATAATTCGTTGGCATACCATGAACTGTGATTCAAGAGTTGTTCTCTATTCTTACAATGAGCAATGCCATCCTATAGATGTTGCTGTACATAAGTATATACAATAATTTTATTTTATTATTTTAATTTTATTTACAAATTAGACATTCTGTAATAAATATGATGTAATAGTTTGTTAAAGGTGGCAGCAGGCTATGATCCTGTTGTAGGTCATCTTTACCCAGCTACAGTAAAAAAGAGACAACTATATATACACTTTACGATAAAATTATTAATTGCTTGTACAGTACGAAATAGACCTTTATTATCTACAAATCCAAAAGTATTCAACAATACATTATCAAAAATGCTAGATGATATGGAAGCTATTATCGTAAATAGTAAATATGACACAACTATATAATTTAAATTATTGCATATATCTAGAATTATTAAAAAAGTATAATTAAAACAAAAAATAAAAATCTTTAGCTGTTCCAGAATCCCAACAAATTGCAGAAGCAAGTTCACTAATTACTGAATTATTCTGTCTTATGAATCAACATGGGGTTCTCATGGAACATCTTCGCACTAGCTGGACATTGTGGCTTTCAAAAAGAACAGCTAACAATCCAATTCTTATGAGTATACTTAAAGTTATTGGAACAACAGTTATTTCACCAACCATATTTGGAGAGTTAATGGAGGCTGCATTAGAATCATATTTTAAATTTAATTGTATGTAAAACAAATATGAGTATAGTCAATTATACATTTTTTAACATTTTGATTTGCATGACAGCATCTGAAGAAGTTTCACCAACTTGGGCTTCAGTTTTAACAATTTTCCAATCAGTAATACCTCGACGACCACCATTGGAGACATTCTTAATTTCTGAGGGAAAGCTTCTTACTTTGTACTTTATTTTACTTAAACGACTTCCATTATGTCAAGACATTAGAGAAGAAGGAGTGCTTCTTATAAATTTAGTTGACTGGATTTCTGCTATTAAGCCAACGTAAGTGTAAATTATTAAAAATTTCTACATTACAGTGTGCGTGCCTACATTTAATTTAATATTTCTTCTTTAGGAATATAAATGAAGAAAAATTACCTCTTTTTTGGGCTAAAACTTGTGAATTAGCATATAGACAGTGTCAATATAATGAAAATACCAAAACTGCTGCTAGAGCTCTTAAAGGCCTAGCACGTTCATTATTAACGATTGCTGATGATAGCGCACAGGGATGGGGGATATTAGGAGCCATTGGCCTTAAAAAAAATTCCAATCTGTCAATAAGGTAAATTAAACAATTTTATGACATAAAATATTAACATATATTTTATTCTATCTTGTATAAAATTTCTTTTATATTTATATAGGTGCAAATTTTTAAGTCGCGCGATAGGAGTGTATTGTTTAGCCCAATTACCTGAATCAAAATCAGAACAACAGATAGTAAGATTTACACCTGATTCCCCTGGAGTGGCATCATCAAAAACAAATGAATCAAACGTATTGGAAATCCGACCTAGTACAGAAGCTATTAAAGCTATGCAGGCTTTAGAAGGACTTTTATTGAATAAACAATATGTAACGCTTACAGCAGACATAGAACGATCTATTAAATTAATTAGGAATCCTGCTAATTCTTTGCACAACGCAACAGTTATTTTAGGTGTATTGACAACAGAGCTTTATAATCAAAGGTATTTGCATGTTTTAATAGATTAATGTAATATTTTTTGACCAAATTAAAATGAAAATGGCCAATGGTAATTTTATATCCATTAGTTTATATTTATTATTTTTTATTGTATAAAAATTTAAAGCAGTACATTTTTTGCATAAATATTGTAAAGCAGTTTTAAAAATCTTCATAAATTTCACATAAATCTAGTCATAGTTGTTTGATTATATCTATTGCTGATTATCTGAATCATTATGTATTAATGATTATTTAAAAATAAGAATTACATATATATGTATATAACAATTTGTATAAAATTGCATGTATGTATTATGTTTATATATGCATAAAATTAATATGTCCATAACAGATCTATGTATTTAAGTATTTAAATTATATGATAATTTTATGATTAAAAATAGAATATTAAATTGATAAATTAAAGTTTGTTAATTTATAAATCTTTATACATGTATTTTACACCTCAAATGAAGTATAAAAATATACTAAGAGTCTCATTTGGAAAATGAAATTACAGAAGTTCACAAATTAATCCTCTTAATTAGCTTTTTCCACTAATGAAGATTTGTTCGATTTGCTGTTTGTTTATTTATTAAATGAACTTCAGTTACATTTCTGGTCTATAACCTTAATCAGCCTTACAAAGAAACAGTAAATCGAATAAATTTTCAAAACACTATCATCCCGTAGCGGTGAGAAAGTGGAACTAGTCACTATCGCTATGTTTGTCGCTCAATATTGCGTTCTTGGCCTAAGGACAAGCCATGTGTTGTTATCTATTCTTACATGCGCCAAATTGCTGTTGCTTCCGTCTCCAATAGATGGCAGCACATGGCTTATCCGCAGATAAGCCACGCAATAGTATGCGATAAGGACGGCTATGTGCACTCGTATCAGATAAAGAGCGTAACATATGTACCCGAGTGAGGCAAGGAAAGCGAGAATGTGCAGCAAAAGCAGCAATGACGATTAGCTCCATCTTTTCATCACTACGTGGTGACAATAGGAATACTGTTCATAAATCGAACAAATTTTCATTAGTAAAAAAACAAATTAAGAAGATTAATTTATGAACTTTGTGACTGAATCTTCTGAATTAAATCCTTAGCTTTTCTTTCTTCCTTTCTACATTCCCTCTAACCTGCAAAATGCATGTATACAAATTTACAAACTCTATATCTAAACACTTATTCCTAAACACCATAAATGTATCGTATTAATACTATATTATTTATTCAGATCATTATACATTTAATTAAAATTTGTAATATAATAGCAAGTTAGTTATATTTTGTGGACAAATTGTATTACTTCTATTTCATAAATGTGTTGTTTTCTTTTCAATTACTAATTAATAATACTATTACATAGAGGAAGATCGTTGACAAATATAGTTAAATAAAATAAAAAAGATATAAAAGAATTTCATCATATGTTGCAAGTAACTTATCTGTTCAATTTTCTGTCATGCAATAGTTAAAAAATAACATTGCTAAATGTAATTTTTCCTTCGATTTGGAACTTATTAAGTTTATACCTAGTTAACTTCGACTTTGCTCATTAAAAATATACAATGTTTTTCTTACAAAAAATTCGTTATCTGCATCTACATAATAGAAATTATACTTTTATACCATTCATAAAAATCTCATTATTAATCAATTTACAAGTATACTAAATTTTTTCTAAATATCTTAAATGTTTTGTACACTCTCAAAAAGTTCACAGCATCAAGAATAAATAATTTAAATTGATTACACTTAACATAATTATCTATATAATATGCTGCTTATTAATAACTTTTTCTAACCCTGATTAGGACCTGGTCCATGAAGTTCAATAAAACTTTCCAAAGAACGTGGTACATTTCCATAATATGACAAATTGTAAGCGTTCACGACTTTTGCAGCCATACATTTTAATGATAATTTAGTTTGAGTCCTTAGTATTATTTCTGCTACACCTATATAAAGATAAGATTAATATATTATGTAAAAAGTCTTATTTTTAAATATTTTATATTATTTTTCAAATTTATTTAAACAGACCTGTAGCGACAGCATCATATGGAGTTTTCCCATTACTATTAACTGTATCCATATGCGCTCCAGCTTCTATAAGATCCATAATGATGGAATGAAGAGTCATAAAATCACTGCAAGGTTTCAGATATATTATAAAAACATTTTTCACTAAAAAAGATTTGGCTTAATAAAACAATGCAGCTAACTGTACCTAACAGGTTCCCTATAACTAACAATAATATGTAATGGTGTATTCCTTTCATTGTCCATTGCATTTACATCAGCACCACAACATATAAGTAGCTTAGTCGTTGCAGAGCAAGGAAATCTGTAAGACGTTCGCAATATTGTATTTATACATATTGTATAAAGAACAAAAAGTAAATTTCAGATTTCTTTTCATTTTGAAACTAAAATAATAAAAAAAGAGTGTTAATAATACTTTATTTAATATGAGCAAATTAAACATTATTTAATATGAGCAAAACTAAACTCCGTTTATCTATTAAATTTCACCATGATACTTTACTTTTAAAAAAGAGACTTATAAACATACTTGCAGACATGGTTAGTATGGAAATCATCCACTAAAGTGGCAGCATTTACGGCAAGATGCAATAATGTCTGGCCATCCTTTAAACGTAATTGTAAAGCACAGAGTTTATGAACTAATTGATATGCCTTATTTTTATCTTGTTCTTCATATTTACTCTCATTCAATGTTAAAAGTTTTGTTAAAATCGTTAATATATACAATGTAGTTGTAATATTTGATTCCATCTCCTCCTGCAATTTTTAATTTATGAAAGTTATTTCATAGTACATAATTCAACACATAAATCAATTTTTTAGCTTACAATATGTTGTTCTATATCTTCCTCAGAATCAGGATTGTTGAGTTTAGATTTATTACGAGTAAGTTCTGTTACGCAAGCTTCTAAAACATTCAAAACTTGAGAAAACTCAAGATCTACTCCAACATGTATCATTTGCGAAAATACCTACAAATAAGATTTAAAAAAAAAAATAGAACGAAATATAGGGAATATATAAAATTGTTTCATTCGTCATTTAGTGGATAAATACCTGCGCAAACCTTAAAAGATCTTTTACAACTGGTATATTGTTCAGTTGCTTCAAATATAAAGCATGAAGCCAGAGATCTATACATCTATCAAATCTAGCACTATCTGCAAAAACTGCTCCTCTGAATATAATATGATGTGGCACTTTTGGATTATGCTGTCCTAATATTAATAAAACAATAAAAATAAGCAGGATAAAAACAATAATAAAAGAAAATTATGCTATCAATGTTTATTGAATTAAAATTGCAACCTAGTATCCTCTCTCGAATAACCAATGATTCCATATGAATAGCATTTTGATTATTTCTAATACTTTTCAATTTTTCTAGAGTATCACATTCTTTCCAATTATCATATGCTTTTATACTTTTACCTAATTTTTTATAAATAATATTATCTGGATCTCTGAATCTGTAACAACAAGAGTTAACTAGTTGTTCCTGAATAGCATTTTTCTAAAATTATAAATATTTTTTACCTATGTTTCATTGCTTTCCATAAATATTTATAAGCTTTTGTTAAACAATAATTGCGCTCATCATTGGCATAAGAAGCTCCAAGAAGCTCGTATGCTTCAATTGCTTCTTCTCTAGTAACTTTTACATATTTTATTAAATATTCTACGACTTCAGCCCTAGTTCTTTCTGCTGCTGCTATTAATGGTGTCATTCCTCTAACATTCTTTGTCATATTTGTCCCATATTTCAATAACTCAGATATTATATTAGTATATCCACGTTCAGCTGCCAAATGTAATGCAGTTGTATCACAATTTGCTTTTTCATTTGGATTTGCACCTTTTTGCAAAAGAAAAGTCACCTGTTGTAAATATAATAAAATTGCTGAAATTGACATTATAAGTTAAATACATAATTTTATATTATTCAAATTATAATATTATACTTACTATATCTAAATGACCCTTATGTGCAGCAATCATTAAACATGTATTATTGAACTGATTAAAAATATTTATATCTGCATTATGTTCTATTAAATATTTGACAATATCTAATCGTCCATCAAAACAAGCTGCCCTCAAAGGGGTAGATAAGCTTTTAGTAGGGTGATTAACATTGGCACCAGCTTTTACTAGTATCTTCACAACTGTCAAATGTCCTGCACCAGCAGCACACCATAGAGCAGTTGCTTTTTCAATAACATATCCATCAAATTTAACTGTTCCTTCCTGTTCCAAATCAGGCTTAAATTTATCAAGTAATATTTTAACTACTTTATCACGGCCATATCGTGCAGCTATTATTAATGGTGTACAATGCTGACCATCTTCTTCCAATACTTTTTGATTAATCACAACATTTACTAGCTTAGCATCTTTGCTACTGAGAAGATTATAAAGAATAATAGCCATACCATCTTTAGCAGCATAATAAACACGCGTTAAAAATAGTTGTG
This sequence comes from Bombus terrestris, assembly GCF_910591885.1. Taxonomy (NCBI): domain Eukaryota; kingdom Metazoa; phylum Arthropoda; class Insecta; order Hymenoptera; family Apidae; genus Bombus; species Bombus terrestris. The sequence goes on from NC_063277.1 coordinate 6,955,295, forward strand.
ATATTTGCGTTGAATCTTCATTGAATTTAATATTTTCCATTTTGTATAATATTTCCTTTCTAAGTTCCTTTTAGACGTTAAGCGTGATATAAAAATAGATTTATACTAATATTCTTTTCTTATTGAAATTTGTCGATGTCATTCTAACCTCGAAACTTTCATAATATACATACATACAATAAATATTATAAGAAAACCTGAAATTTTTTCCGACAATATATAATAGTACACTGATAATCTTGTATAACAACAACGTTCAATATTAATTATAATCTTGTTTACTACTATTATAATCACTTTTACTTTTACAACTGCTTAATAATTATTTTCAGACTTTCAATACATATTACACTATGTAAGTTCTATTTTAAAATCATCTTTACTTCATTTTTAAAATGAAAATTGAAATATACACATTTATTTTTTTATTCACCTATATAATAATTGACAATTTGTATCAATTATGATAAAATTAAAAAAAATAAACAAACAATACATTAATATTAAAATATACGAAAAATTTCATTTATCAAAGTTTGCAATTTATTACAAGATTTGAATATTATATATATATATACACATATGTTATTTTTAAGTCTTATATTTCTAAGTTAAAGATATAGTACAGAATTTTGCAAAATTTTGAAATAATAAAGTTCGAAACCACTCTTCTATTACTCTTTATAATAATTACTCTTAGTTAATAAGTTTACACAAAGTAAAGGATTAAATATCATTTCACTTTTTATTATTATTGATACGTTTAAAAATTTCCATTCTAATAGAACATATGTAATTTACATTGCTGTTAGGAATAAGATATAAATTCCCAATCGTTAGAATATGTATATATACACATGTAAGTATGTGTTATTGAATCTTCCTATCACAGTATTATTTCTTAGACATAGATTAACTAATTATATGTAAATTTTAATTTGGTGGGAAATTTAAGCTCATGAAACAAAATATTTTATTTGAGCCATTTTTATATTTTCGTTATTTTTTGTATTATAAAAAGTTTATTGGAAAAACTTATTTAATTTTCTGCAAAGAATATTATAATGGCATATGTTAAATGATTTATTTGCAAATATTTGAAATCTGAATATTTAAAGATCCCCAATTGAAGAATGAAACGGAAGTAAATGAGTCGAAAAAATATTATTCCCGCCATTTTTTACTATTTCCTGCTTTATTGTGGTATTACAGGAGAATAACATATTAAATAGTACGGTTTAATCATTTATGTCAATACAAGATTATCAATTTTTCGAAACTAGTAAAAAACATAATATTTTTCAAATATAATAAATATTTGAAGAGACAATTCCAGATATTAGTAGTTAAAACCAGAGAGGAAATTTCCTCTGTTGTAAACAAAATAAGTTTTATAAAAAAAATTACTAATTTTTGGTTGGTAACAGTGAGATGCCTAACATTTTTGAACGAATAAGATAGTTTGTTTCAGAAACTTAAAATAATTTATAATTTTGTTTTTATTTTATTGTTTTTTGTTTGAATTTTCAGTTGTGCTAGTTATTTCTTTTTGTTGTAATAATGATTACACGTAGCTCTAGCTCTAAGTTAAAGGTATTAATTCATAACGATATTATTTATTATTATATTGATTGTATTAATGCTATATACAGATTATATATAATGTTTTAGCATACGATAAAAATTAAAGAATCTATATCATAACAATTATCTAGGAATTTTTATTATTTGAAAATTTAATAGTGTTTTCAATGTTGATAACGCTTAATTCTCTTAACCTCAACTTGATTGTTATTGTTATTTATATCTTCATTAAATTAAGTAAGAATTCGATATCAGCTTTTGATGACCAATTTAAATGTATCAATATTATTATCGTAGTGTAATCTGTAGCATTACTTTTGAGGTTAATAACTGGAACACTGTACATTTTCCCTATTTGTTGTGTTTTGTTAAAATCAGATAAAATTTATTGATATATTATACTGCACATATTAACCAACTATAATTATTCTAAGTATTTGATTAAAATTTAGATATATTTTATATTTTACTATTAACATAAATGTTTTAATAGGCAACATTAGACCAGAAGATTCCTCCAAAGGAAGAATCAACTATATCTGAACTCCCACCAATTATATTCTCAGGCTACATTAATTATGTCAATGATTTCAACGAATGTGCTATGATTTGTGATAATCTTATGTAAGACATACATAATTGACTTAGAAAAGAAAGATGATTCTTAAATATTAATTTATACTGAACATTTCATTGTAATTTTTTTAGAACAGAAATAGAAAAATATGATAAAATAGTACCAATAGGATTTGATTTGGAATGGCCTTTTAGTTTTCAAACTGGATCTGGTAAAACAGCCTTGGCACAAATTTGTTTCAGTGAAAATATTTGTTATCTGTTACATATATATTCATTAAAAAAATTACCAGCTGCATTTGTGGTCCTTTTAAGTCATCCAAAAGTAAGATTAGTTGGAGTTAACATAAAGAAGTGAGTTGATTGATAAAGCTTTATTATAATAAAATTCATGTATTTTTCATAATTTATTTATATTACAGTGATATTTGGAAACTAGGTAGAGATTTTAAGGAATTTCCAGCTTGTAAAGTCGTAGAAAACAATTGTTTTGATTGTGGTAAATTTGCAAATACAGTATTAAATAGGTCTTGTCGGTGGAGTTTAGAGAAGTTAACAGAATATTTGGTTAGTATTTTGATTACAATAAAGCAAATTTCAAATAATAAATGGAAATTAATATTATACATTGTGTGATTTATCTTGGTTTAGCTAAAGAAAAAGATTAGTAAAGACCCAAAAGTTAGAAAAAGTAAATGGCATATGCATCCATTAAATGATGAGCAGAAACTTTATGCAGCAACAGATGCTTATGTATGTTAACTATAAAGACATTATATTACTATTACTACTTCAATTATATTTTTAGTTTTAATATTAAAATCATTTATTATTTTTACAGGTTTCTTGGCTCTTGCATGTAACTATACAAGAACGGGCAAATTTAAAGGATAATGAATTAAAAGAGACACAAAATATTAATATCTCAATATGACTACAAAAATAGTTAAAGTTTTATGGGCTGGTAGATTAAGTTATAGATCTGGGCTTAAGCTACAAAAAATATTATCTGATCAGCATCACCAAAGGGTAGAAAACAATAGTTGCAATACATTAATATTGCTTGAGCATGATCCAGTATATACAATTGGAATTAGAGATAAAGATTATACACTACAAGATCAAAAGAAATTAAAAAGTTTAGGTGCTGAGTTTTTTAAAACAAATCGAGGTGGCCTTATAACTTTTCATGGGCCTGGACAATTAGTAGCATATCCTATATTAAATTTAAAAGAATTTAAAGCTAGCATTAAATGGTATGTGCGCCAAATAGAGAAAATGATTATTCGTTTATGTGCCGAATTTGGCATTAAAGGTGAAACATCCCCAAACACTGGTGTATGGGTAAATGACAAAAAGATTTGTGCCATTGGTATTCATGGAAGTCGTTATATAACAACACATGGTTTAGCTCTAAATTGTAATACAGACTTAAGTTGGTTTAATCATATTATACCTTGTGGTATCAAAGGAAAGGGTGTAACAAGCATTAGTCAGGAACTTAATATAGATGTTACTATTCAAGATGTGCTACCACTATTTCAGAATGCTTTTCAAGATCAATTTCAATGTACATTAATTGAATATCCAATAGAAGAATCTTGTCAATTGTTTAAGCTTGTTAACAATAATCTGTGTGCACAAAAGACTTAAAAAATTGAATGTAATAATTTTAAGAAATTTAAATAATTTTGTATAAAACATGAGATTAAATGTTCTTTTTCATTTTACTTTTATTATTATAGATTATTAATTTTTTTCGCGAGATAAAAGGTAAATAGCAATTTTTGTTTTATAATTTAGGGGATCACCTGATTTTTTTTGTCATTTTTTGTATCTCATGCGGTATTACTAGTTTTAGTTATCCTAGTTATTTGTGTTTGAAGTTATTTCTCTATAATCTCTTTAGATATCTCAATAAGTACTTTATCGCGGGAACTTGGCTTTATAACATTGATATCGATATGTAAACTAAAAACGAAATTCGAAATTATCGTATATTGTTGTATCAGACACCCAGTCAGAGTCATTGTTTAGGGACTCAATGTCTATGGCCTAGCAGGAAGAAAATCAAAATACAAAGGACGGAACATACTCTAATGGAAAATTCTGAGTTTACTTTTACCTTACATTTGTCCATCTTGTTTTCAGGTACAATTCCTTCCACCCTTAATGACCCTTAAGGATGGAATGAAACGAAAGTCCAATAAGAAACGACCTTTCATTGCAGTGTTTACAAAAAAAATTTTAATAAATAAATGAAAACTAATTTAAAGAAAAATGTTTTTTATCTTTTTAAAGATTTAAAAAGGAACAATTTCAAAAACTTCGATTCAATAATGTAAGATTTAAATAAAAAATATTCGTGTATTTTTAAATACGAAATTTTTATTTTTTGTAAATACTATAATAATAATACTAAAGAAAAAGCATAACATGGTTGAATTAAAGTATATATTCTTGATATCTCTATCAACATGTTTTACGTTATCATTTACCTGTATACAACATTCTCTAGCATTAGGTAAATCTCAAAAGAACTTGTAGGAAAAAGAAAGGAAAGCATTGTATTGCATGTTATAGCCTTACATTTTAGCTTTCTTACTAAATTAAAGAAATAAACACTAAATATAAAAGTAAAATCGTGACAGAAATAACTACGTATTTCATATGTTTGAACAAAATAGTAAACTAAACGAAAAATCTTCTACTATAATTAAATATCAATGAATGGAATGAACAACAATAGGTGTACTTACTATATGAATATTTTCATTTGATATAATACCGCTGTAGCAGTTAAATATAAATCGTAAAATTGTATAAAACATTATCCATCTGTATCAATCTTTACTTCTCTCATTAATCACCTATTAATCGTCTAAAGTAGTACCGTAAAAATTCGGCTCGTCTTTTTGTTTACCGTTTCTGATTTTCCAATAGGAAATACATGTAATATATATGATACAATTTGCTTAGCACTTATACATTAATATACTAGGACATAGAAATTGGTTAAAGCATAATGGAAGGTATAATCTGCTTGAAAATTTATAACATTTAATAAAAATCTTCTTCGACAATGTATTCCCGTCGATGGAATACAAATGGATAGATAGTCGTTCGATATACAGAATGCATAGACAACATGCGCCTTTTACATTCACAGGAATGGACAAAATTATAACAAATTTATAATAACATTTGAGGATCCATCTCCTTAGTAATCTTTTGTAATTAAAAAAATATTGCATTTTTCTGAAACGCTACTACAATATGACATACAACCCAATTCGAGAAATATGTTATATACTTGCATTAACCATACAAAAATTATTATCTAGTATTGTAATTACTTGATCACATTGAAAACTTATCTCCATTTGTATTTTAACGTAAAATGTACGTTTAAAAATTCAATATACTCATATTAAAAAAGAAAAAAATCTTTGTTGAAAGAAAATAAAGAACTAAAGGAATGGATTTGAATACATTATGTGGTGGGAATGTATCATAATAGCGACTTTTACAACATGCAGTAACATATGTCGTTATAACCATAAGATCGATACATTAGAAAAATATAATGATCTCATGACAAAAAAATGTATAATAAAAGATATCCTCGTACAGTAAGTCCTCACGATATCCTATGTAGAAATAATTTGCTTTGAGCAATACTTCTCGAACAAATAAAATAGCTTTGTTTGCTTTGGAGAACGAACACTAAATAAAGAGATGTAGAACAATTCTCTCTCAGGATCTAATCGTTAAAAAATAATGATTCGCGTGCGTGTGCACGAAACACATCATCCACACCTACATACACGCGGAATAGCACACATAAACACACACGCACACACACGGAGATCCTAAAGTGGTCACTTTAACGCGGCATCAAGAGTGTCTTCACCGTATTTATTACGTCAGTCGTACATAGTAATTGTTTTTCTAGGCGCTAGTTAGGAAAATATCTCTATAAATTCTCTTAACGCTTCATCATTTCCAGATGGAGACATAGGTCAGTATATTATTTGCCTATGTCCTAATGACCAATCAATAAATCAGTCCATAACTGTTATTTTTTAATCAGTGTTTTTCAATCTTAATTATAAAATACGAAAATCTGAGCCTAAGCAGCGACTGAATGTGTGTCGCTCATTTTTTTTGTGAGCTCTTGGAGGAAGTCCCTGTATATTAATGAGTCCATGTTAGAAGAGAGGATGTAGAGAAGCCACCAGTCACCCAGATCAATCTTCTTGCTGATGCTAGAGCAGGTTTCGATAGAGGGAAGTCTTGAGGATAGTTGAAGCAATCTTGGTCTGATTGCTGGGGCAAAGATTATGGCAGCTCTGTAGACTATTAGGCCCAAGAGTAAAATTAACAGGATTGTAAACCAGAACCAGATAAAAATATACGTCTTTTCATTCACGATGTTCAACGGGAGAATACATAGCGAGTCGTGCTTCTGTATTGTTCCTGACGCGCCATACTTGTGAAATATGCATTTAGTGACGCGTGGAAAAATGTAAACCATAGGATCGACACGTTCCTCCTGGGGAACGTCAGGTAGTGAGAGTACTCGCAGACCATAACTGAGGAACTCGCCGTCAAAGAACTGATTCATCAGGCACAGTTGAAGGAAGATGTTGATGAGACAGAGAACCTCGCAGCCGAAATACCGATACACATACGTGTTGTGTGTCTGAAAGAAGAAGCAATCGGTGAATTGGCATAAATTGGACTCAATGAAGGCAAATTGGATCTAACCAAATCGTCTCAGCCTTCCTCTCGCCTTTGCTCTTACGCTTTTGTGTCACTGTCGAAAAATTCTTTCGAAGGATTCAAGAATTAAATTGGTCAAATAAGTTTGATCAAAATGACAGAAAAGCTACTAGTCATTTAGAAATACAAGATGGTATGCAAAATTAAATGTTATTGTTTATTGTTAGTTAAGTATTGTATTTTATATGGTATCACTGTTTATATTTCATATTCTAACATTATTGGTATATAATGTTTTACTAGTTTTATATTTGGATTTAGGTTTTGCGACTTATCTTAGAAACTCTAATTATTAAAAATAATGAAATGTTTAATAAATAATCTTATTACCTTTCTATACTGCATCAGGTAAACCATTAGCATTGACTTTTTCTTTTGAATGTTCTCCTCGCAATCGAGACTATGATTCATACCCATAACCAACGCGTTGATCAAACCGCCTTCGCACATGTTCCACAACCATTGTGGAACGTAGCATAATACTGCCTGTGAAAAATTATGAATATTTGGTTGGCTAATAGATCATCTTAAAATTATATTCACGTTATTACAATATATTATATCCATAATAATCTCCATAAACAATAAAAGAAACGGAATTTTACAAGGAATCGTAATCGATTAATAGATTTAATATTTATCACTAATGATAAATACTCTCAGTAGCAGAAATATCACAGTTTTATTTTTTTCGTTAAAGCAAAGATTGGAATCAATCCTATGGTATTGGATATATTTAAAAAAAATTTAACGAATATCTTTTTATAAACGGGAGTTTCTAAAATCTCCATATCAATCCTTGTATAATATTTAGATGAATGAAAATACTCTTGTACTATAATCTTATACAACCTATGGAATTCACATCCGCGTTGATGTAATCTGTCTCCAGCAATATGTGAAGATTTAATATTAGATTTATCTGTGAGAGAAATTATAATGGTGTTATGAAAAATACTTATATATACAGTAAAACTATAATATTTATCTGAACTTTTTAGAAGACAGTTCAAATATGTATCTTCCTATGCAACAGGTTGCAATTACTTATCTTTCCCCTATTTGTTGAATGAAGAGTTCAAAATTAGATAAACAAATTGATTTGACAATGAATCGGACGCTGACTCAAATTTCATTATAAAAAATGGAGCTTTATTGTGTTTACACATTTTTAAATAAAACAGTTTTGTCAGTTTCTTTCTACTTATTAATTCAAGTAAAGTGTTCTATCTACCATTAATTCATAACTACAGATCACTCGTTTTTCAAAATTTGGATCTTTATTCATTAACATAATTTAGTGGAAAATTTTAAGTGTCTTTGATGGAAAAATCTATATTAATAAAAAAATAGTTATATTAGATTAATATTTACAACATAGTGATTGAATAAATACAATTATTAAGTAATCTAATTTAATAACATATCTGTGTTAGTAATGAAAATACGGACGTATGAAATTAAGAGTTAAATGTATAAAGATTATTTATTAAAACAGTTCTCGCGAAAAATAACAAGAAAAAGTGATAACATTGCGAGAAGAAATACATCAGAATTATCAGTAGAGGAGTCGTGATAAAGTTTTAACCGATCGATCTTTTGCAGTGGTGCATTCGTGCTCGCGAACCAGTTTCGGATATCTTATACGGAAAGAAGAGAACAGCGACGACAGTAAAGGAAAACTTAAACTGAGAAGTCGCGCGCAGCTGTCGCGGCCAAGCTTTATCTGTCGCGTGTGCAAGATTACTGATAAACGAGTCTTTACCTGGAAGAACAACATGAAGCACACCCATTGGTAGTAAGTATAATATTTCCTTGCATCCACATCGCCGAAGTCGTTCGCCACTCCTGGATGCGCCACCTCTACACCGACCTGATAAAAGGAACAAATGTTCTGTCAACAATAGGTAATGATGAAAGACTGCAGGTGTAGTTGATTAAATTTATATCTACATCGTCTGTAGTCTGTGCGATATATTTGGTTTCGTTCTTTTTACAGGACGCGTCAGAAATATTGGTCAAAAGGGTAATTAGCGTTACAAATACATGACAAAAAATTGAAAAATTAATAATTATTAAGGAATTATATATCAACTATATGAATTATTCTTAATTAAGTATCATAATAAAGTTTCTGAAAAATTACTTGAATAATAGTTATTATCGATTAGGTGTTATAATAAAATTTTTAGAAAAATATTTCAATATGTAGATTATGATACGGAACATTTGCAAATATATGCAAATACAAGACTTTTTTATACCTTATTTTGTCCAAATCAATAGCATTGGAAATCATATTTATTAAATAATATGAAGGAACAGAGAGAAGAGATTAGTGGAAGAAAACAAAATTTCTTATAAAATCCTAAAGATGTTCATCATGATCATCAGTACTCATAATATTTATTTAAATTTTAAATAAAACATGGATTATGTTGAAAATATATTAAAATATGTGTTCGAAAATGTTTATTCTTTTAAATCATCATTGAAAAATTAACTTATAAAAACATAAAATGTCCATCATGATATTTAAAATTTGAATAAATTCGAATTATGTACATGACTGATTATTAAATTTGCTTAAAAATTTGGGATTGACATAAACATTATCATAGATTATCATATATCATATATCGAACAAGTTTTTGCCTATATACGATTATATATAGTATATAGTATTTTATTATACATTATACATGTATCTAGAATTGTTTATATATAGTATATCATTTCCAAGAATGGTTTTGTTCATTCAACTCGCGTGAATTTGCTATTCAAAAATATAAACACAATATATACATATATTTTATGTGATGTGAGAGGTGGCGGTGAACTTAAAAATATTTAAATCATAATTCGAAAAATATTCATAACATTTAATTTCTTTACAATTAAATAAACTCGTTAAAGTCTAAATTATTTGATTTTTTAATGTTAAATAGGATGTATAATTCCTTAACGTAGATAGTATTTAATACAAGTACAATACAAGTACAAATCTAAGTATTTATTTCAAAAAAATATTATAGAACTACGATATGTATCTACTGAAGGGGGAAAACTTGTTTACATAATGAGATTATAAATATAGAAGATACAAAATTGAATTAAAATTGAAAAATTCAAACAAATCTAATAATCATGAAATTATACAGATTTAAAAAAATTATATATGAGATAACATTGATAACCCGAAACGATTTCGTCATTCTATATTTTCTGTATTATTAACAGCGATTTTGATTAAAAATATCGAGTAGCTTTCAAACTAATTAGATAACAATACAGCCTTTAATAAGCAAAAATTTTGTTTAAAAAAAATTTTTTAAAAGATTCGATCTCTAATTTTAATTACGTTTATGTCTCCGATAATTATGAGATTCATCTAACATAAAATTAAATACTTATCAAGAATTCTTATCTAAATACTACTAATAATAATTAATACTTTATACTAATACTTTATTTAATTAAAGAATCAAAAGATATCATAAATAATATACATCTATTATACAAGGAAGGAATAACTGCTGCTACGATTGCAAAACAATAAATTCCCATTTTTATCTATCTATGTTATGCAATTGAACATGCCGCGATAAAAACAATTTCTAATAATTAATAAAACATTTTCCACTATTAATCTGATAATTTCAAAGCTTTCTCATAGCATGTATATTCTATTATTGATACATAAAATTAAATCCTAAAACTGCCTCCATAGTAAAAATCAGTCAGTACAACATTCTTCTATTGTTATCAACGAACCAAGCTCGTGCCGATATTCGTCAAATATCTGAAGGTTAAAAGCAAATCATCCAAACGACCATATCTATGATTAAAACGTGAGTTCAAGCTGGAAAATTAGGGACGCAGTCATTAACTAGATTACCCACCTGTCGATTAAATGCGTCCGGCATAGTAAACGTAGAAGTTATCCAGCAATAAGTATTGATAGGGTGCGTAGGTAAACCCTGAACGATACATGAAATAGGATTGCCAACGTATTGGGTAGCCGTGATCACCATTGAACACGTGAAAAGCAGCACTGTTGTGAAGCGGTTGTGTAACCGAAACACCATCGAATCCGTCGTTATTTCCTGCCATTTTAAATATTGTCCAAGACCTCCAAGTAACTTATACATGATTCTTTCGTTCTATTAAACTTATAAATCCTCCAGTTGTTTACAAAATTCTCGTAAGTTTCGCGCGTCCTCCTTCGTACAACTAATCCCACGTGGTAGAACCGTTCACGAACGAAAAGAAAACAAAAAAAAAAAAAAAGAATAAATAAAATACAAGAAAGAAACACGGAGAAAAAATTATATCAACTGAAACTTCTGCGAGTCCTCATCTACCACGTTCAGGTTCGAAAAACGGTAAAACGAAATGAAACTAAACGAAACAGACACACGATCGTCGTACGGCTGTGCCCATGCGGCGTGCCTCCCTCTTTTCGTTTTCTTTCAATTCTCCTTCTCCTTCAGCGTCCTTCTTCCTTTCCTTCTGCCCTACTCTATCCGTCACCGCTTCTTGTTCTTCTTCGAGGCGAAGAGAACACGCCCGCGCGCGCAATCGGTCACCGAACCACGTTGAACGAGATCGCGAACGTCCGCGATCTAGGACTTATATAGGTACGACCCTTTTCTGGCAGAAATTTAATTCTGAGATGCGTTCAAGAAACAGGCATATTCTATTGGCATCTTTCGTTACCGATCGATCGATCTGAATGCGCAACACGTTTCAGCCAATTTAGGTAAGTGTCGTAAATAAACAACTGCACGTGTGTGAGAATTCTCCGCTTTCCGATCGGTGGTGTATCGTTTTCTCCACGTGATTTCTTGTTGACCGATTGTAGATGAAGTGTCTGGTGTTACGTTGAATTACGTACAATTTTGTATAATTGTCCGGTTTCTTGAATCTACACAAAATCGCGCGACATCGCGGATTTAAGTAATTCTTCGCTTCGTGTCAAAGCTACGACACTCACTGTCAATCCTGCTTATTCCTTTCGGTCGCGTCGGCTGAAGATTTCTCGTGGAGAAACACAGCCTAGCGCAAAATTGTACAGCACCTTGAACTCTCCCCGACGTGCCACGAGCCCCCTCTTTCTCCTTCTCTCTTTCTTTCTCTCCTCTGTCCGCACGGCACTTTTTTCCCTTGATATATCGTGCAGATAGATCGTACGATGAACGGGTTGTTGCGAGCAGCAGCCAACACCGAATTGTGTCGGCATATACACGTATGTACGTAGCAGTCTTCAACGTCGACTGACGAGAAGTCAGTGGCTTGTTGTTCGGCCGAGGGGCGAGAGGGAAACTCTTTCGATCTGCTAGGGGGACTGCCGGAGTAGAAACGAGTAGGAGAGGGCCCAGGAGGTGGGGATCGAAACGGTGGGGGACCGACGGCTGCTTCAAACTCCCCCCTTTATACCATGATACACTATATACCCTGATTCCATAGTGCATGCTCCTGCGTTCATGGCTGCTACCGTTGTACAACCGATTCTTTGCACTGTTTCTTAAACAACTTTTTTCTGATGAAAAACTCTACCTTGAATGTATACTTCAATCGAGAAATGTGATCAGTTGTAGAATGGATTCAATACAACGATTGTTACGTTGGTTTCATTTTGTTTTTTCTTTATTGATTCGATTGTTTACAAGCGCGCGAGGCGGCAAAAATTTGAATATACGGAAAGGCCCACTTATTATTGCATAATAAGGGGTATTATTTTAATTTTTATAAAATTGGCCAGATAAAATGAATATATTTAATACGATTAGATTTGATTAAATTTATCACTTTCTAAAGTAATTTTAGCAAACTTTTACGAAATTTTCAGATTAAGAATTGGAGATGTAGTAGTGTTTTTAATTTTTATATATGTGTTTTATATTTATATCTATGAGATATTTGTACATATAATCTAAAAGTTAAATATGTAATCTAAAAGAACGTGATTGAAATTTATAGTTAGAAATACTTTTATTTTGACCCTGAGATGAAATAATAATCTGCAATTTTTAATAAGTCAATTCTGTATAATACTTACGCAAGAAAGTATACTTTCTAAAAAATTTAAAATAAGAAAAACAAATTTAAATATCTTAACAGTAAAAATTGTTTGACAAATTTTTGTGTCTCTAGTTTTCGAAAATAAGAAAAAATAAATACAAGTTTTTATATTCCATTCAAAGTCATCCAGTTTCTTCCTCTCAGTATTCAAACTAAGAAGTTGAGTTGCGATAATTTAAAGCATCTTGGGGCTACCATTACCCACTACATACCGTTATTCGCCTGCTCGGTTCTCCTTCCTTTCTCTTCTGTCGGTCTTTCGTTCGCTTCGAATATCATAATGAAAGTAAATCGGTTTAACTCGATCGTTAAATTCAATTGAACACTGAGGTTGACAAGAGAATCGCACGTAGGATTTGCATAAGCGGTATTTGCGCTCTGAAAGGCAATAACGTCGTTCTTAAAACTATGATATATGAAAAATTAATGAATACTTGGGAGGAGAAAGTCGAAGAGAATTTTACGTCCGTAGATATTCTCTTTTTGTATCCTTTTCATTACATATATGTATCCTTGCTTTAAGGTATAAGTGGGCCAAGGTGAACCACATTTATTGTATGATACGTATAACATTTGTAAACAGAGCAAAAAAAGAAAACTTTAAATATACTCGTTCAATACTTCAAAGTAATATTTATTTGATAGTAAAATATTCGAAAGTAATACTAATTGTGTAATTTTTATGTTACTACTATTAGTGGCATTAGAAAATATTTACAAATTATAACTGATAATAGATTCTGTCGCTTTCTAGATTGGAAGTAAAACAGCAAAATCTATATAAACATTATAACACTAAAATAAATAAGAAAGGATGAATGAGATTTGATTGTTACATTTAATAGAGTAAAGATTGATTTCTTCATTATGTTAATAATATTTACATTAATAACTATTGCATAAAAATCAATTAGTATAAATATTAATTGAAAAAGTGCAAAATATAGAAATAATGATCAAAAAGCTATAAATTAGAGAAAGATACATTATTTAACTTTATAATCTAAATTCTATTTGTTTATAAAAGAAAAATATTATAATTTAACACATTATGTTACGAGATGTTAATAATATAATGCAGTGATAAATAATAGTAATTTAATTCCTTTCTCAATATCCTTTATAAATTACACTGTACGTTTCGTATGTTTCACATTTGTTCAGACTCAATTATAAGGATAAATTCGTGTGTGAAACTCCACAGGATGCGAACAACGCGGTAAAAATAATGCAATCAATATCAGCAATTTTGTGCTGTTCGCTAGGTTCTTCTCTTTTCCTTGTTTCACTCTTTTATTCTGTCGTTCTGCGAAGGGTGTTCGCTGCAAATGTGTACGTGACCAGATGCACGGTCCCTGAAAAGACTGCATTTTACCCTAAGAAACAGAAATATGTATATACCAGCATGTCTCCTGTATGCTGCGTTGTCATTTGTTTAGGATGCTGAACGCTGAAATATTAGCCGTAAAAAGGACGACCGGTTTTACGAACGCGTCAGCGTAAAAATTTCTTCCATCATTCTAATTTTATATTTTATTTTTCTTCTTATAATATGGATTTTTATACTATTTATATATATTTGTACTTGATATTTTATATTACAAAACTACCAATTTGAAAATAAATACATAATTGTTTATGTTTTTTTATAACTTAAATCTGAAAAAAAATTGAGAACAAATAAATTTATTTCATTTTATTATATTTATCTTATTAAACAGAATACAGCATATTTTTATACGTGTAATATATACGTGTAATGTAATATATAACTCTATGAGCAAACACTGACCATGAACTTGAACGATTACTAAAAATAATTTCCTCCCTTAATTCATGCTAAACCCACATTCTATTTTTGTATTAGTAAGAAGTAAAAACCTATTACCATTTGATAAAAATTAAACAGCAATCAAATATTGATTATCTAATACAAAAAAATCAATGAATCTTTATTTTATTTCCATAGAATTAAAATTTTTTTCAATTAAAATTTTACTGAAGTATATCCTTATAAAATATTTGAAATATAACTGATGCATTGTAAGTACACTTTTGTGACTTTCTATTTGACGTATGTTGCATTGAACTGGTACAGACATTCACTTATATAAAAAAAAACGGTGACACATGTTACACATATGTTCATGGAATTTTGAAAGTCTCCCTGAGACGAACTACAGGAGTTCTGGTTACCATAAACCTACCGCTGCATTTCAAACCTTAGACTAAAACTGTTCCATGGTAAGGAATGTTTTACGTTGGGCAAAATAAGAGTAGGTAACTCTAAAAAACGACGACAAAGTTTTTGTAACTTCAAGAGAAAAAATAAATTTAGAACTTGAAACTGTTCGACGAAAGTTTTACTTACGGAAAAATACTGCTCACAAAACATTCTGCAATTCGGCATTATGCGAATGCTTATCAAGATGTTCGAATAAGAAAAGAATTCAAATTCAAATGAGAAAAGGAGAAAGAACGAACGTAAATGAGATACTGATATTCAGCACGAGCAGACCGAACACTGATTGTGAGCACGTATCAACGGTGTTTCATTCGATGTCATAAAAACAAACGTATCAGTAGCAAATGGAAATCAGATATTGTGTAAATATTTTCATACATACGCCGTCACTTATCGGTCGAGTTTATTAATTAAAAGACTCGATAAATCACTTGGCTTGTAATGAGTTTGTAATGGAATTTTTGTTAAAGATATACCACAGATTCTTCAGAACAATTCGCATGTAATTTTTAACTTCTCAAAAATTTAAATATAATAATTCACTGTCAGCTGAAAGTATCATTTTGTACAGTGTATACGTATGCTACTACTGTGTTTTTATGTAATGTACAAAAAAAGAAAATATTTATAATAAAATTATAAGAAAGAGAAAGAGGGTATGCCATTTGAAGCGAACCACGCAGTTATCTCCTAAACTATTTGTTGCAGAAAAGAATGTCCCAAGTAAAACCTACTTTGCTTCGAGAGGAACATCTTATAGTAACTACCAGATCTATCTAGGTAGAGACATTTTCGATATCTCAGGGTAACCTTTGGTTTTCTATATGGAATTATCTTTTTCATTTAGTCAGGTTTGTAGTTCTGTCCGAAAGGAATTTATTAATCTAAATATGCTAGTGTTTTAAGGTCATTCAAGATCATTTACTGTCGTTCAAAATTTACCTTTGTTGAACATCCACACGTTGTTCTTCACAATATTTCGTTGATACGGTTGTAAACATGATTCAAACTTACACTAACTATTTGGATTATAGATACTTTTGTTTACAAACAGAAGTTTCATGAGTTAGAACAATTTATCAAATGTCCAGTTGGACAAATTGTAAAGTAAAAACTAAATAAATAAAAAAAGAAAAAGTTTCACAAAACATTGTCAATTTTCCGATTGTTGGGTAGGAACAGGAAGCAGTGAACCCTTCCTATCAAGGTTTCCAGATTTAATGTCTCTAGATTTTATCTTAAAAAAGGTCAGGTGTATCGGAAAGAACCCAACAACCCTGATGATATGGAAAATCCTATAAGAGATGCCTGCCAACAAATTATTTCTGACACATTGGAGAGAGTACAACTATGTTTTACATTTAAGATCATCATTTTGAATATGAAAGGTAAAGAACAACTTCCAGAAGTTCAACGAAGGTAAATTCTGAATGGCAGTAAATGATCTTAAATGACTTTGAAATACTATCATATTTAGATTAAAGAATTTGTTTCTGACTGGGCTACAAACCTGGCTAAATGAAAACATATAGTTCCATTTAAAAAAACAAAGGTCACCTTGAGATCTCAAAAACGTCTCCACCTTGACAAATATGATAGTTATCATAAGAACCGAAGAGAGATAACAGTCGATAATTCTTAGAGTGAATCTGATCGGGTATCTACGAAACTAGATATAGAACAGTATGGTCGATTTGGTGAGGCAGAGGTTTTCCTTTTCTTTTAAGGAAGAGGTTTTATTTTGTTACTTTTTTGATAAAGAACATTGCTTTTGTAACAAACAATAGCCATTTATTTTATCCGTAGCCATAACAAATTGGAAGCTGACATATTTGTGATTTTTTAAGTCTCAATCTTATTACGTTTAGTGACGATTCTGGATTCCAGTTGTTCTGTAATGAATGGGTTGAACACCACTTGTTTCAGAATGTTCATAAAACGTCGGAACAAAGTACAATGTACGAATAATACTACTTGTGTTGAATCCCTATTAGTGAAACACTAAATGAAACCCGAAGAATCACAAATATGTCATCTTAATCATTGTGAAAGTTCAAAATCTAAAATTTTATTCTCAGTTTTATTCTCAGAAATATTTCCAAGTATCCCAAACATATTATTTTTAATTTAAAAAAGTCTAAACTTAATATTTAAAAATGTTTGAAGAATTTATAATTAGAACGATACTTTTTGATGCCACTGATCTGTGAATCTGTATATATTCAATAAAAAATTCGAAGACTCAGATTACTCTTGGGGAACGGCTTTCCTTCATATCCTTAACTTTTTCATTCTCGCTACATTCTTGTTTCTAGCTTGTTCATTTTCTGCACATTGAACGCAAATACTAACCACAATCTCGTGATGGACCAAGTTATGAATTATTAGAAACGGGATTTAACAGCATATATATAGATTAAACACGTTGCTTGCTCTCACAATTACAAAACGAGTTTATTTTTAACAAAAGATAGGCGTAAAATTTTCCTAACTGATAACGAATACATACTTGTGAATTTCCTTAGTTATCGTACATTTGCGTTGTTTCACGTATTCGACCTCATTGTTTGATTCGTTTAGTTCCTCTCTATATGATTAAATTGCAGTAGGGTTATTTTAATGCGAGTATCCTATTAAATGAAAAAATTACTTAAACGAAATATTGAAAGAGTATTAGACAGATGAAAAGAAAATCATCTAGAAATTAGAAAAATGTACAGAGAATTGATCTATCTTTATTTATTTATTTACTTGTCTTAATATACCTTTCTGTTAGGAAAAGTGTAATTATTACTTCTATACAAAATTTATAAAGGGAGAATCTTTAGAGTAGTTTTGTAAGGGTAGAGTTTAATAAAATTTATTGAGGTAAAATTAAAGTTTTGTTATTCTTTAAACCTTCGTTTTCGTTAATGACTCTACAAGAAAAAAGACTACTTCAATAATGCCCAATCATGACTCTGGACAGGAGATTAACATGGAAACAACACATCACAGACAAATCGAAACAACTTAAGGACAAACTCAAAAAATTTTATTGGTTCATTGGCCGTCGCTCCAACCTAAGCACGCAGAACAAAATTACGCTCTATAAGACCGTAATAAAACCTGTTTGGACCTACGGAATCCAACTATGGGGAACAGCAAGTAATTCCAACATTGAAATACTCCAACGCTTCCAAACGAAAACGCTAAGATCCCTAATAAATGTACCCTGGTATGTTATCAACGAGACAATCCACCGCGACCTCAAGATACCTACAGTCAAAAATGAAATACACAAGTCCAGAAGCAGATATAACACAAGAGTCAATAACCACCACAACCCATTAGTCACCCAACTACTAGACACGACGGACCAGATCCGCAGACTAAAAAGAAAATACCCTTTAGATTAAATCCTTAGATTCTACTAGAACCAACAATATAAAACTATTATAAACAATTATATTACTACAAACAATTATATATACTATACTGTACAATTATATATACTATTATAAACAACTATTATAAACAATATAAGCCATGTCATTGTATCACGCCAAATGAAATTACTGAAAATTTTCAACGAGAATTGATTGTAAATATTCTAATAAATAAAAGAAAAAAAAGAAAAAAAACATAGCCGTGAAAGTTTGATGCTTAAAATGGCCCACCAACGGTTTATGTATTCCAAGAATGTTTCCCTTCGAGTTTTGTCTCTTCGTTGACCTGCACGACCATATTGCTAACTTTTCAGTTGCCAGAGTACCTATAGCCTGAATGGTGGAGGTCTCTAATAAGACCCAGGTCAAAATTGTTTAACGGTTCGCTGGACGTATCACATTCTGTTTCTTCGAACTGTTTAGAAAACGATATAGCAAAGAGATTGACAATTAGATATGAAATATTATCCGCAAGCTATACTTGGCTTGATTTCTAACAACGTAACAAATGACCACTCTACAAAGTTACTGTAGAAATGTTGAATTGTAAGTTTTTACTTAATAAATGTTAAAAGAAAAATGAAAAAAATTTGAAAAACAAAATTTTGAAATAAGATAATAACACTGTATTTAAAAATAAAATTTAGAAATAAAAAACAATAATAATTTAATTTAATCTTTTAAAATAATTGTCGATCAATGTGACTGGAGTTTCTATATTTTGAATTTTGCATGTTTTACATGTGTAATTACATTGCACTTTTTGCCACATGCAGCAAAATCTCCATAATATGATACTATGCATGCCAAATCGTCACGCGCATTCTCCGACTCGTTCTTTATTATTATTCACTAACGATATTTTAACATAAACACTTGCTCAGTTTTCTATCTCTTGTCATTTATATATGTTACTCAGTGCCAACTTGTTAAAAGTTATAATTCTTTGAATTTTAATTTTAATTTTAATTTTAAATTAAAGCTCTTTTATTCCACATTCACTTATTATTCTTCTATAAAGAAAATGTTGTGTATGTTTGTATAAAAATTATGTGTATATATTATATTATGCTATATGTATATATATACATATTTCTTTCTTTCAGTAAAGGTAATCAACACTTCATAGAAAATTAGATCAGAAACAATTTCGATGTGGTCGTTTTTTTTTTTAGACGCTCGTGTTCCCGCAAATTACGTTTGTCCACGTTGTGGTCGTCGCGTTACGGTCTCGTTTTCGTTGCAACTGGTCGCTGGTCCAAATGTGCAACGTGATGTAATCCAAGCTTTTGTGCAGACACATCGCAACACGATATGGCAGGAGGCAGTGTTTTAACATTTCGATGTTCGTGACCTAACCGTTCATACAACGAATCCGCGCGTGTGCTCATTTAACTAGATAAAAATGAAAAGGGAACAGAAAAGACAAAGAGAATGGAACGAAAATGAAATTAAATAGCTAGATCAAATCCGTAATCACTGCAAGTTGATTGAAATTCATTTAAATAAACTTATATTCTTAATTGGAGATTCGTTATCTTATCGCACGAGCGAAAAGTGACCTCTCTACAAACTGTCCATTGAATAATATCAGTAATATCACCCTACATTATGTAGCTACGTTAAACTCGGTCAAGGCATTAGAAATAATATTTAGGAATAGTATCGAACACCTAATGCGAATAGTCAACGTTTCTAGGGAAATGGTCACTTATTTATTATAACGATTTTGAGATCGAGAAAAATGTGTAAATGTTATATTTTTCCATGTAGCATTTGAAGCTTACAATCACTGCTAATTGAATCTTTGTTATTTATTTTGTAATCTGCAAATAAATAATTTTCGTACAGAACATGTTTTTGGATTATGAAACTGTACATGTGTATTTCATTCGTGAATTATAGATAGAAATCTCTAAAATTTTGTGATTTTTAATTTTCACTCTACATCTCATCTTTACTATAGCTAAACTAACAATAGATATATGTATACTGAAAGTATTCGAGAAGAGAAACATATACAGTCAAACAAGATAAAAATCGAGAAAGAAGATGGAATTAAAAGATTACTAAAAATGTTAGTTTCGTAATTGTTAATTTGCGTCCCACATCTGAATTGGTATAACATGGTTACTACAATGAAATTAACAATAAATACTTGTACATATCGTACATACGGGAAATAATTATTAGAAGCAACATATTGGATTGTACAAGATTATAATAAAGAAAGAGGAATAAATTAAAAAAATAATGTAGAAAACTGTAATAGATAGTATACAATAATTTTCATTTTTAGAGAAATAGCCACAAAATAAATTTATCATTTTTGTTGTATATATAGAGTTATCGAAACTCCATGGTATTTTCATAGGATCCAAATATATAATACGTTAGATTTTAGTGCTCGTTCCCTACCGCCGCGCCGCACTGCGTGTTTTATACGCGTCCTTAGTCGCAATTATCTTAATTAGAGTTCGTTTATGGGCGACGACAATCACTCGTTTTGTCGGTGAAAAATTGCTCTTTCCTCTTTGCTTTCTGACTGAACCGCTTTACGAGCATCGTCCATAATAAATCTTGGCGAGCTTCTCGTCACCTGTGCCCTGCTTAACAAACCGTGACCGTCACTTGAACTCGATCGCGTTCTGCGCTGCACGAGGGCCATCTTTCTGAACAAAAGCGAGGTTAGTCTCTTTTAAACCTTATAACCATTTTGTTCCATCTTTTGAGACAAACTTCTGATGCAAACAAGATTTTTTCACCAATACAAAATTGATACTTTTTTGAGGAATTGAACTCTACTCTTTGAACATTGTCTGAAAATACAGAGATTGATGAAAAATTCTTGATGCTTTAAAACCAAATTTTGTATTTAAACGATTTCATATTAAATTAAAACGAAATGTATGTAATATACAAAAATATATGAAATATTCGAAATAAAGTACTTGTTATAATATTTAATTCGCGAAACAAATTAGAATTTAGAATTTATATATTTATTTATATTAATTCAAAAAAATATGAATTTGTATTAAAATTCATAGTCTAACTGCAAGATATTTTTCTTTCTATTTTCAGACAGTTAATTCCTATTCTCTTACATGTTATCAATAAAGCTTGGGTTATTATAAGTCCTGATTTATCTTTTATTTCTTTAAGAAAGACTCAATATATAACTTCTTTTTTGTTATTGTTCTAGTTAAATTGTTTATTCCTTTTAGATTTGTTTAAATTTATTTAAAAGAAAGATCTAATTATAAAGATAGGGGAATTATTACTTTTTCGTCATTTATTTTTAATATAGTATAATAACTCGTTAATGAGAGTTAAATGAAGTTTCACTTTCGAAATCTATCATTAAGAAAATTATTATCTGGTCCAATAATTCGTTGTTTACCTTTTAATTCTATGTATTAACACACCTTTCAGTATTTTCCAATCAAACATCGTAGACCATACATAATTATACGTCTTTAATATTATCCATCTTCTGCAATACTGAGTAATATACCTGGCCTATTTAAAGTGGTAAAACTTTCAATGTTGCACAATTCCTAATATTTTATTGCTTTCTGATCGTAAACGATCATCTGACCAGGATGTGTTACCACTGTTAAACAGCGTTACCTCCAGCATCTTTCAGAAATCAAATTATTGTTGTTTTCACTGTCGTTCTTTTGTAAAAAAGTTACGTAAATTCGTACGACCAAACCGACCGTGGTGTATTCAGATAAGTAAGTTCAAATATTCATGAAACCATAAACTCTACGCGATAAACGTATTCTAATTTTATATCTTTCTCTGTTTCATATGATAAACATAATTTTAATTACTTGATCCATGGATATATATATATAATGGCTTACATTCTTCTACATATACAGTATCATTCGTTACGATACAAATTATTTAAATTTTTCTAGAAAAATTGTCTGAATTTTGTAGAACACACGTAAAAATTTTATTCAATTTTTGTAATAAAAGATCTATGAATCTTATACATTGTTTAAAACAATTAGAGGATCGTTTTTCATTTAACTTTCATTTCTATAATTACACAGTTTTACACAGTTTTTATTACAATATTATATGAATAACATGTCAATTTATCAAGTTTATAGCCCTCCTTTATTTCTATTTGCTTGGTTGATGCAATAAAACCATTCATAGCAGCGGTCCCCTAATTGTTTTGAGCAGTGTATAATAATCATTCTCTAAATTATTCTGTATTCTATAGTCACAGCAACCATATTAATAAATCTTCTTAAAATCTTACTCAAAAAATATTAGTTATGAATTCAAAATATTGTTAGAAATTGTTAAATTCCTATTTTGAATTTACTAAATTTATTAAATTCTTATTAAAACTTTCCAAAAGTTAAATATTATTATCCTAATAGAATAAAATGAATTTTATACAATATCGACAATAGGTATATATATTAATTCAAAATATTTTTATTGGAAACTGTATGTCTATTCTAGACTCTAGAAAGTAAATAAAACTTTAAGTTTGATCTATGTTTTTCTAATAGAACATTGAGTATTTTCTTTGTACGACCAGTGTAAATTGAACCTTTCTGACGAAAATCCTTGAAACTCAGCTCGTAGCGTCTTCTAGTATACACTTTACATACGCAAGTACTTTCACGAGAAGAAAAGAGCAGGGGCCGATCACAGGAACTGTACTCTTAAACCTTGTCAAACCGGTTTTCGCGTCTAGTGTCCGGTTGAGAACCGCTGTAGGTCAATCGTGTCAATTGTGACGAATGTATGTCGACTCTGCTCGCGTCTGGTCCTTGTAATTTCTCAGACCTAAACTGTATAATCCATATTGTACGCGTAACATATGTGCGACAACGTGGATAAAATACTAATGAGAATTCTGTGCCTATTAAGTGTTTTGTTTTGTGTACTTATTCGTTCTTCTAACACTTAGAGAATATTTCGACATTTTAGTTCAATTTAGCATTCAGAGCATCATTATACATTTTTTTTCTTTTTATTATTTAATTTGTACTTTACAATTTGTCCAGCTGAATATTTAGTAAAATTATTATAAATTGTCAGAGAATTATTCTTTTAATGTTAGATGATTCGTTATTATTAAAAAATTATTCTTTCGCGAATAGAAAATTCGTTATATAAAAATTGTTTTTTATGACTACCACAAGAGGTAAATGGATTTCAAAAAACCTATATTTTAAACCTTTAATTTTTATAAGCACCTACAGGTATCATTTTTTGTTTATTTTATGACACGAAAATTGATAGTTACTAGTTTCTAAGACCAAAAGCATTGTAATGATTAGATATACATATGTATGTTCAGTATGTTAATTTATAATATCCGCAGGAGCTTTGCTTTCTTATTTTGTCAATTGCTCCTTTTTATGGTAGCTTTTTACAAGAACGGCATGTCTTATATTATTTCATCAGTGTAAAGCAAAGAAAAGAATTTTAATGTGTTGTTCTCTCTATTATTTGAGTTAAACTTTACTGTTATTAATTTATCAAAATATATAGGGTGTTTCATTTAACTGGAAACGGTAGAATATCTCACGAGCGATTAAAATTATCAAAAAAATGTTTTAACAAAAATTGTTCGATTCGAAGGAAGGCATCATATGGTGTAGATTATTTTTTCGTAGGTCGAGTAGTGGGGAAGATTTTAAGATCAACTTCAGTTTTTTAAACGGAACTATATATTTTTTAATACATTAATCGATCCATCTCGGCGTTTTCTATGCAAAGGTATTAACCCATTTATGTTGAAAAATTATTAGTTTAGCAGGTATTTTAACTTTAATTTGTCAAATTTAACGTGTGAAAAACGAAGACAACGTAAACACAAGAATACCATTTCGCGCCTTTCCTCATATTTCATACGTTTAATTTGACAAATTAATGTTAGAATATCTAGTTTATTTAGAATAGTTTTATTCTTTGGAAAGCGTACGTAGAAAATTGTTCTAAATAACGCAAGGCAAGTGAAAATGATCGGTAACCAAGGATACAGCGGATACTTATCTCTATACCTACCTAGATAGAAAGGAGGAAAGGCTGAGACTTATAAGGGCAGACTTGGCCACGTTAGTCTCAACCAGCCAATGCAATGTGTAAATACCTTACTCGATGGCTGTACGTTAACCTCATTAACCATGCACACGTGGTCTCTGAATTCCATGATTTGTTCTCTGACCACGCCAATACGAAAGACGTACATAGAATAAAGTTTAAGTCTCGATACAACAGCACCGTTGTTTATTCATGACTCTTAACGTCGTTTCGAATAACTGAACGAGTACAGCATAGTGTTATACGTACCGTTTGTCCCCAAGGTTTACTGGAATTGATGTTTACAAATGAATGGTACTTTTATGTGTTAGGAACGTATCTCATCCGCGATGCATCAAAAGTATTAAAAATGACGTAAGTGTAAATGAAGTAACTTATTGTCATGGTACGAAATTAAATATAAATTAAATATTAAAATATAAAGTACAAAATAAATATACTTTTACAGATAAATATAGGTACAGTTTCATGGATTATTCCAATATCTAACAGAGAATAAAAATGCTAGAAAAATATTAACAAATCTCTTGGAAATGTAACTCTCGAGGCATATTAATAATTTTCACTTCACATTTTTGATTCGATTTTGCATTCATATTAAAATCATTTCATTCTTGATTCTGCTACCCTAATTACAGAGTATGTACTTTCTATAAATCTCATTTAATTCAAATAATTATCTAAAGAATGATGCGACTTTAGTAAAGTCTATATATATAAATTTTATATGCGAATAATTAGAAATTCCACAAAGGTTCTAAGTTAAAATTCTGCGAATATTCTTAGACAAGGCATCACCTGTTGTCTGGATATTTTTTCGTACAAAACGTGTATATTTTTGACTGAGATATATCAGTTGGTCATTCAAAGTCTCATCACGAACGAAACAATGTAAGTAGTAAGTATTGGACGAAATACAAAATGCATTCGTATTTCTTCTGCCTCTTTTGCCTCTTGTCTCTGGGACGCTTCCAGAATATTTTACCTGCTGCCACCAATAAAGACTTGTGTTCCCAGATAATGAGCATTATGGAAAATCGTAATATCAATTATTTTTGTTTTAACTTACGTCTTGTGATGTATCAATATGTATAGCTGCCTATATTCAGAATTTTATTTACTTTCTTCGATTGAAAACAGAAAAAAGATAATATTAATTATATTAAAATTAAAATACACTTACTTGTTTTATATATGCGGAATCGAGAGTGTAACAAAGAAAAAGATAACTTTAGAAACATTATGAATAACTTGGAAAATATCTCGAAATGAGTAAATTGAACATTAAAACTACATCATAAGATATCTCGTTTCTGCATACTTTTATAATTGCGCATTAAGGAATTGATAATTTAAATGTAGTAAATACACGATACCGATCTTATGGTTGGGAAGAAATTAGGAAAAAATTCGACGGAAAGAAATTCCACTACAGAAGTATGTAAATGCAGTCCCATTATTTATCTATGATCGTATATAACTAAGCTAACGAGGGAAGTTTATAATATTTCCGTTCATTAATTTAGCTCGAATTTGATATATGCATATACATATATGTTAATGTATCCCATATACGTATGTATAACATTCATATGCTATCTTATTTAAAATTCGTGTTTTGCTGATTTATTACTTTATTGAAATTCATCAACGTTTTATTCCACCTTGTACAAACAGAATATTATTTTATTTTATTATAGATATTGATAATTTGATAATTTTTCAATCTTACTGGAAAAAGCGCTTTTCTTAAGTTCTGTTGTTTCTCATGTTAGATTAAGGGAGCCCTCGACGTTCGATATATATTGTTAATATTTCAAGGTTCTCAACATCATTGGACGTATAAAAGGAGCCTCAGACGATCGATACATGTTGCCAATATAATATTGATAATGTTTCATATATTTCTAATATTTCATAATATAACATAATATAATATTGTCACCATTTCAACAAGTTTTTCGAAACACGTACTACTCGTACTAATAAATAAAATTTAAATATGAAAATATATCTCATCTTAAAAGTCACTGCCTAATCTATACTTTTTCTTCTCCTGGTTTCTTCATTGATAATGCCAAAATAGTGACTGTATAGGAGATTTTTCTCACTCGATATCGTTAAACGAACACTATCTCGATACCGGATTTTCAATAAATAAATGAATTCAATAAATGAATTTTTGTCAATAAGTACTGACGATATATATCGTAAATATTTATTGACAAATCGTAATGATGTTAAGAACCTTGAAATATTGACAATGTTTGTAATCTCCTTTGATATCTCTTTAATTATAAATCATAAAATAAATTTTCGAGATTTTTATTTCATAATTAGATCAAAAGAAATTAGGTTCCTTCAAATAGAGTAACGTTCTATCCTATCTTTATAAATTGCGAAAAATTAAATATATAGTGATTTATTTGAAGAATCATAAAATTTCCCCTTAGGGTCTAGTTGATCTACTTTTTCCACTTCTTTCTTGGTTAGAAAGATCTTGCGCTTAATCATTCTCTAAAGTGTAAATAAGTTCAAGAGACCAGATAACATTGTATGTATTTCGAAAATAGTAGGCCACATATAAAACAGAGGCCATTTTGAAAGAGTTTCGTGGCCATTCCCTGTCAAAAAATTCGAACTCACTCCTTTCCCTTTGTTCCACAATAAAACTCCTACCGCACAGCCAAGAATTCCTTTGAACTGACGAACGATAGTGACAAGTCCTACAAGCTTGTATGAGTATATAATAAATCTGCCGCCTCGTGAGTCAGTATCTGACACGTTTTGAAAGTCCATGAACGTGTACCCAGCACCCACATTGTAGTAGAAGAGAATCAGAGATATCTTACAGCTCATGGCAGATCATTTGTTGCGGTATTTCATCACATCTATATAAAAGTTGCAATGGTAAGTTGTAATGTAGAGAATGGTTCGAAATTATTGGTTTCATCAGAGAATCAAAGAACATGGGAAGAACATGATGCGTGTATTTTTAACTAAATATAATAAAAAATACAATAATAAAAGATAAAGAAAGATAACTGAGAGAATATGAAAAGTGCAAATATATTATGGAACGTAATTTTATCTTGAAAATAATACATTAAAATAATTTTATACTTCTCATGCAGGATTCTCGTAGAAACGTTGCTTAAAATGCCAAATAAACTCGTTATTCCAGTATATCGGGGTTTTTATACTTTCTACTCCTATTTCACTGTTCAGTGTGCCTTATACAATTTCTTGAAATATTTTTAAAATCTTAAAATTTTTAACTTTTAAATGAAAAATTACAGACCATATTTAATATATTAATAGATATACGCTAATAATTATTTACATGCGCTTGAATTATAGACATATTGCACAAGACAATTGATATATACATTCTTTCTTCAGAATCTTATTTCTCCTTATTCATCATTTCATGACGCGTTTATTATCGTCATCGTCGCTATCGACGCATGCTACAGAATGTTGTATAAAAGAGAAAGAGATTAGCATTTAAAAATAATTGTAATATCATATCATGCAGTTACACCAAGTATAGATTATTTAAAAAGGATTTTGTAAAATTGTCATTATCATGTTTCATTGCCTTAAGAGAGATGATATCGTTGAAGAAGTAAAGGAACAAAACATTAAATGTAAAAGTATCTGTAGTTCTTGGAAATAATCAAATACCACCGTGATAATACATAATATACAAATAGTTTAAATGGAAGAAAATATAGAAAGATTTTAAAAGTTTGTACAGAGTAAAACATTTCAAACATTTTTATTGTTGTAATACTACGTACACGAAGTAAGTAAAGTAAGGGAAATCATTTATTATTGACACTCGTGTTGATAGATTGCGGATTTTTATGGAATTTAGAGAAAGTTGAAGGTACAAAACCGTATAAAATACCTAAAGTGCTCTTATATCATAGTACTCTTTGCGACATCTAATAGATAAAACAAATTTCTGGCTAGGTCCTATTTTTTTAATTTTATCTATGCAAGTATGAATTTGCATACAAATCTGCGGTCTAGTATTACAATACGTAGAACATGTAGTAGAGAATATACATGTAAAAGCTGTTATCAGAATACATTGCATCAAGTGCACGCGTATCACGATCATCAAAGAACCTTCCTGGTATGCTCCTCTTTTCTACGGTGCGCAGTCGTCATTTCCTGGTTGTGAGAGAGAACATAATGGACCGTGTTCCGGTCGCGATGACTCTTCCTCCCACGCAAAAGGAACGAACAAAGATCTCGCAATCTGATTTTCCAGCTTATATCTCTTGATCCAATACACACAATCGTTTGATCGTATTTAACTCCTTTATGTTTAGTTTGCATAATGTTTATTATGTATGATCACACCATGAGTGACACTGTTTCGTTCTTTTTATTTTATTTGCATGTTTAAGGCTGTTTTAAAGGATTATTGGTATCTACGTTGATTTATAGGAATTTATTTTCTTAAAACCTGCGATTTTTTTATCTATCACTATATAACAAATAAAATTATTATTTATATATAGGTATATCTTTCTTATTTAATTATTAGGTATAATATAATTTTTTAACATTTACTTAGTATTACTCGTAACAAAAGATAAATAAATAAACAATTAATTGAATATATAAATAGAGATATTAAATATATTTTACATTAAAATATTTGAATTGTTCCAGAATGATTTTATATGGTATGTTGTGTCATCATTAATATTCATTAATTAATTTAATAACAAAATGATATGACAATGAAGAGATTGTAACAAATTAAATATTACACTTTTGTCATATTTTACTCTTTCCTGCAATCTGTAAAATGTCGAGATATTATTGTTAGTTTATATGGTTCATTAATAGCTGATTCAATTGCCATATTTCTTGGCGATAAACGTTCAAATATTTTCTAAACGTTGGATCTCGGTAACGAGTTAATAGTCGTCGGGTAAACAGTATCTTCAGTTAAAATGTTGATAATACAGTCATCCATCGATATCTACGACGTATGATAATTTCTTTTAGCTTTACTGTTAGAATATTTAAATTTCAATCTCTTAAACGTAGATAAAAAATTGAAAACCAATGGTACAATAAATGACGCAATATCTACCGCGTTTGCAGTTTCCATGAAATTCCATTTCGAGTATTTACTTTGAAATGATTCATTAATCTTCTACATCGGTTGTTCCTAAGAAAACAAGATTTATGATTTCCAAGACAAATCGGAACGAAGTCGTTACCAGTTAACCAAGAGAACGATAATAATTTGCAAGCTACTTTTTATCGATGAATAGAAAATTGTAGAAAATTAGTACCTTGACATGAATAGGAATTCAAATGACACGGTACTAGTGAAAGTCTGATCGACATTGACTCTCTAACAGACAAATTTATTTAGTACTAATACATGATATTACAATAATAAAATGTATTATGAATTTATTTTAAACGAAAGAAGATACAGAATAAAATACTCTCACAAATAAGTAAAGCGTAGGTGTTTATGCATTTATGAAAAATTTAAAGATGCAAAAACATATATAATATGCAAAAGTATAGCATTCGTTATTCAATTTAACATTACGCGAAACAAATGTCTGCTTGGATTCAGCTTTATACGAGTAACGAGCAAAAGTGTAAACACACTCCGCTGATTTTATGTAAAAGGCGATAATACGACTAATTTTTTAAGTGATCGGTAAAGATTAGGTAACAGTAACTACAAGCTGCATCTGATTAACGAAATGTAATAGTTCGTTTTCATTAACATTAATAATGTACAGAACATTTTACAAAAATGGACATCTCAAAACATGTTTACAATTTTGCACTTTAATTATACTAGTCGAATTAAGATTTCAAGATTAGTATTTCGTCCACATTCATTTACTTTTTTTTAATGCTTTTAATCTACGAGGCATACTGTCAATTAAATTTTTAATTATTCGTGGTTCAATATTGTATCATTCCTGTTGTGTTCTTTCCCATAATTCATGAACACCTGGAGCTGGATTATTATATTTTGCCAGCCTTCTTTTCAAAATGGACCACAAATTTTCCATCGGATTCATATCCGAACTTTGTGCTGGCTACTTCATCACAGAAAAATTTTGATTTTCTAGCCATATTTTAACTATTTTTGCAGTATGCTTAGGATTCTCGTCTTGTTGAAATAGTACTTCACGTTCATTATATCCAATAGAATTAACCACAGAAGGTAAATTACTTTATAGAATGGTTAAATAATGCTCTTTTCGCATTATACCTTCGATTCGAACTAAGGGACCAACACCTCTGTGAGTAAAGCAACCCCAACACATAATTGAACCACCTCCAAACTTGATAGTTTGTTTTATATCACCTGGTTGATCATTATTCTCGGATGAAGTCTAATACCAGGACCGTTCGTCGGATTCGAATCTATTAATTTTTGTTTCGTCACTCCATATAACTCTTTCCCAATCTTCGGTCGTCCATTCTTTGTAGGTGTCAACGAATTGTTTTCATAATTTAATATTTTTGTTTGAAAGAGTTGGTTTACTTTCTTTTTCCTTCGCGGTCTACCGTTTTGTGAAGAAATTGCTACACTAACATACTTTTTTCTTATTCTTGCAACTATCGTATGACATTTCTCTGCAATTTGGCCGCAACGACAAACCTTTATCACGCAAACAAATGATACTTTTCTTTTTATCTTCACTAAGTGACTTCATCTTGCATTAAGCATATCAAACTGAAAAGTAATCTAATAATGGTGTGGAACAGTTGACTGCGAAACAGTGGACAATCAGTGCTTGTTGATAGTTTCGTTTCCCTGACATTTACATGTTATCATAAACGTTTCTGACGAAACGTGCAAAACTGCAAACATTGTTTCAAAACATAATTATTATAAAATAATCGGTACATTATTAATGTCAATAAAAATGAACTATTACATTTCGTTAATCAGACGTAGCTTGTAGTTACTGTTACCTAATCTTTACCGATCACTTGAAAAATTAGTCGTAGTATCGCCTTTTACATAAAATCAGCATAAAATCAAGCGTGTTTACACTTTTGCTCGTCACTGTATATACAGGCGTTTTTAATGCAAATTTCGATCTCTTTTTATAGCTTGAAAAAGATACTTCAACCGATATTTTTGCACGCCAACTTTTCTCTTTGTTGCCTATGATCGATCCTCCTTCTTTAACATTTTATGTACATTGCAATAATTGTATAAATAAGGTGAGAATGTAAAAAGAAGAGAAGATAAGGTAAGACTTATTTCTAAGTTCATTGCAAAGTTCAATGTATTTACATATTTATATATGATACGTTCTATGTACGGACTATCTCGAAGGTGACGTTATTAAATATGTGAACGTAAATGCTCTGATTCGACAGGAATACCGTGTTACAAAGTCAATAAATCTCTTCAACTACAATTTAATAATCTCGACTGTCGTCGACCAGTTAAAGGGGTCAGATCAATATAGTCAGAGTACCTGCATACAAGTATCGGTGCATACAAATATGTAAGTATTCTTGAGACACAACGATGAGTATGAGCTATCTGAAGGACACTCGTGAGTTATTAAGTGATCTAAACTTTTGCCATCCTGACACAATTATTTATAATTGTATTATGATAAATGTAATAATTCAACTATAATT
The DNA here is from genome assembly GCF_910591885.1 of Bombus terrestris. Lineage (NCBI taxonomy): Eukaryota > Metazoa > Arthropoda > Insecta > Hymenoptera > Apidae > Bombus > Bombus terrestris. Next base: position 6,987,749 of record NC_063277.1, read on the forward strand.
GTCAAATGCATATTGGGGTCCCCACTTTCGGGGGAGCCAGTGTTTTATCTCGTTCCCCAAGAGAAAAATTTCTTACGGTTGATATGAATCTTGCGTGGTTTCCGGTCCCGCGAGCGTCGATTGATACGTTAAAGTTAACGCCATAGTTTTACCATTCTCAAAACCATCCTGTAAGTGACATAAAATTGGTTAAAGCGGTATAAGTTCCTACTCGTGGTACACCTCAGATGGATCTAGAGTACGTAGATTGTTTATTAAGTACATATATCGAACCAAAACACAGAGATGAAGAGTTGGAACTGTATTGGATAATTTCATACAATGTTTCGAATAAAATAAAAGTAGATTCATTAACATTAAACGTATCGGCGCTTCACATATAACTATTCTTACTGTAACCGGTCATTTGATGAGAATTTCGTCCGTCTGAACGCTCTTCGCTTATATTTTGTATGTTTTTCCAATAACTTTCTCATTGAACTGTGGACATATTCAGAGATAAAACAAAATACAAAACCAATGTACTGAATATTATAAGATCTGTTCGCTCCTTGTCGTATTTCATTTCTCGTATGCTTAGTTTGTACTTTGTAACTCTCAAAATGATACCGTATTTAGATTTCATTTAGCATCGAGCAGCGGTTTTCAACCATTATGCTACTACGCCCCGCCGAAAAAAAATTTTTTTTTGCGTCCCCCTACCTTTTATTTTTTTAATAGATGTAATAATGTAGACGCGTTTTAAATAATAAGAACTTTATTACAAAAAAAAACTGAAAACTACAATTAACAGAATAATAATAAGATTTTTCCATAACATATACGTACATGTATATCTATTTTTATATTAAATTATTTGTTTGTAGATGTTATGGTACGAAAATTAATATTTTATTAAAAGCTTTTGGCGCCTTCCCTGGTCCACCCCTCCCAGGTTGAAAACCGCTGCTATAGAGAACTCATTATGGAGGGAGTATATTCTTCAGAAGTATTTCTTGAGAGCGCCCGATAAGATTCTGTTGTGTTTAAGCGTTACCTGAAATGGACTTTGCCAGTATGTTCAATTGCTTACGACGAAGCCAAACACATACCGCTTTCAGATGTATGCAACTGGTTAGATCTTACTTGAGTTCAGAGCTAAGGTCCCCCAGGCTTTAGAAAAAAATGTAAATTTGCCAATTGGACAAATGGTCGATCGTGATAAACGAACCAGGCGATGAATTTTCCCCAGTAAAAAAAGAAGCAAAAAAGAATTGAGAAATTGATTAATCAAGTAATATGAGAATTTACGTAAAGTTAGATGATAAAAAAAAAAAGAGATAACGATGAATGTACAATTTTAAATTAAGGTTAGGTCATTTAATTCGGTAACCTGGCAAGTTTAGTATTAAATTCTTGTGCAACAAAGTAAAACTTGCATTTACAAGATTACTAACTACTGAAAGGAACTGGTTAGAAAGCAGGTGTGAAGGTGAGTAGATTGTCTTTTCTCTAAGATAAGTGTTTGTACTTGAAAATGTAGCTTTATTCGCACGGAAAGAACAATGGTGAACAACGAATTTCATATACGCAATCTGGCATTCCCTGAAGTGATGTAACATAGCGAAAGGAACTGATTCGAGAACCGCAGTTGGTTTAAACAATGACGTAACCCTCAAAATAAAGTGACATAGTAACAAGAAACGATACATGATATTTACAATGGAAATTTACATGTTAACATCAAATTAAAATAAATTAAATTATTCGGCGTTCGTTTAACGTGTACCAATTTTGTATTTATTTAAAACGTTACTTTTACTAAATCTGCAACTCGAATACTCTTGTACTTAGTTTGCATTGAATAATATTACAAATAAACAGTATTTCTTCTTGTCATAACAAAATATATAAATATGATATATATTGTATGACGATAACTATCATTAAATCTAATTCGCATGTATTACGTTTGTACCATCAACTCGTAATACAAGTATATCTTCATATTATAATATAAGGCACCAGGTTAGAGACATGGAAAATTTAAAAATTAATCCTATATTCAATACACTGTCATTAAAATGCAAGCTCCTCTACACTTCTACATAATCAAATCATTCCATAAATAATATGGGAGTTCTATTGCATTGATACAACAATAGCTTTTTTTGATAATTTGTCTTCCTTAATTTTTCTCCAGCTTGTCTGAGTCAGTTTTCTTGTGAATTATTTGGAATAATCATATTACTCATAAAATTACTCATGATATCAGTAAGATAAGACTGAAACTCAGCTAGTTAACGGTTTCTCTTCGCTAAAGAGATGAGGTTGAATCTGATGTCTTTCTTGCAGGTCCTCGGCAAGTTTCTGCAACAATTCCTTGAACACGTAGTTATCTAGGTTCTTCGCTATATAATAAAGAAACACCCAGTCTCCGTAGTGGCATTCGTTAGTAACTGCTAACACGTTCCACGGATTATATCTGCCGGGACAAGCCATGGAGAAGACCAACTTGTTGAATGTTACGCTCCTGGTCACATGAGAAAATTTGTTAGATAACATTAAATAAATTAAACATGTGCTAATAAAAATAATAAAAATGTTAAAAAGCGATAAATAATATTCGAAATAATTCTAATATTCTAAGAAAACAAGAAAAGGAACAGAAAATATTCCATCGTCTATTTTCGAAAGTATATCAAAGTTATACACTGAAATTTAGAAAAACCAAGAAAATTGAACTATTTCACATTTTTCTTAAATTATGTAGTATATATTCAATGATAAATAACTTTCTTTCCTTCGAAATCAAAGATACAACGAAAACTTGCTGTCTATTTTCTAATTAGTCGCGTCATTACTCTAATTGTATTATCAATTACAGAAGATAAAATAATGATCGCATATCATAGTCTAACTAAAGTTTTCACATTGCATTATTGTTGCCAATTTAACAGAACTGGAGTCAATGGTACGAGTTCGAAGAATCGAGATTCCGAGAAAGGCAACGGTCGATAAACCGCAGAATAGGAATAGGTATAGGTATAGGCAATAAATAGTAGTAACCTGGCGTGCAAGACCATAGTCAGTAACCTCCAAAGCAGTCCTAAACCGGTTATCACCGACAGAATGATGTACCAATACCAGAGGAAGATATAGATCTTCTCGTTAACGATGTTCAACGCCATGACACATAGCGCATCGTGGTTTTGTATGGTACCCGATGGACCAAATTTGTGGAAAACACATTTCGTCACCTGAAACATTTATTCGGAAGGAACTTTTATTTAAACAACAACAGATTTTCAAAAATGTCCGAAGTTTTAGTTCTAATTCTTTGATATTAACTACGTTTGAATTAATCATTGTAATGATCTTTAAAAAACTTTGTTCTTTTTATACATAATATATTTACGAAATAAATACAAATTTCGTAATAATTCCAACTATTTAAAGTCTTCTCGATTGTTTAGATAATTTACTATACGAGTAGCTATGTGTGATAATTTACTATATGAGTGAACTTTCATTAATCCTAAACGAATCGTCTACAGTCATTTTGAACTAACGTTGTTAATTAAGTGAACTAACGCCAATATTCAACCAACTGAGTAATTCTCCGTCTAAAATAGACACGATGATTCGGTGCAACAATTGATTTCATTGTGTTACGTATGAATTCCTTTTATCGCGACTTAGCTCACTTTTACTCTCAATGTCTCGTACTATATGTATTATACAAAACAATGTGAAATTTCATTAGCATCATAACGAGACACCGTTTGTATCTCATTACAATCCTAATAACAAAGTTTTAAAAAATACTGTGTAACATATGTAACGTATTTGTAAAAGTTCTCCAACCTAAGCCGTTTAAATACTTTCGTCACCATTCACATAAATGTAGAATGGGAATAAGGTTCTTAATATTGCATTGTACTGGGAAACATACTTTAGGAAAGACGATGTCGAGCGCGTCGACTTCCCCATCCAAGCCACTGCGCGCTACAGCTTGGCCAAGACCGAGGAAAGCACCGCCGAGGAACCAATCGGTTAAATAAATTTGCATGAGGACATTGATGAAGTTGAGAACCTCGCAGAGGCCCATGTAGTATGCCCACGGTCGATTCAAATGGATACGGTTCAGAAAAGCATGTCGAATTTGACGTATTTTCTCATCACGGTCATGTATCGATGGAACGGTTATACCGTTCTCAGTTGTCAAAGGTGTCTCACGCAAAGCCAACGACGCCATGTGTAGCCCAGATACCAACACTTTTAACCGACCTCCTGGACCAATCAATTTATTCGTTTAATTAATATCTCTTCCATTTTTTTGTATTCCTTTCTTTTATTCGTTTAATTCCGTAACAATGAGCTACCGTAAAAAGATAGGATAATCATATTATTATAAATGTTTTTTAAATATTCACATTCAATCACCGTATACATCGCATGCACATAATTTTAATTTTCCTTAATAAGTAAAGCGCATAGAGTACCCCGTAGAGTATTGTATATGATAAAAGTAATTATATACATATTTGAGACATTTATATTTATATAGGTATCCTATTTTGTTTTTTATATATATTATATTATACGTATATTATATCCTAAGATTATTGTAGAAGTATTCTATTTTTATATTCTATTATATACAATATATAGAACAAACTAATTTACACGTGTCATTTATTAAAATAAATTGAAATTAGAAAATAATTGCAGTAAAAATCTCCGTCGTTCAAATATGTAATTCTGACAAAACTTTTCCTATACGTTTTGCTATGATATACTATACTATACTGCAGATATCGTCATGATAATAAAATGCATTTTGCAAGCAAATGGGCTATTATAGAAAAATGCTCTTTGCAACTAAAAGGGCTGCTGTAAAAAGTTATATATATATATATAAGAGAAAGTCGGATGACTGAAGGTTACGTACTACGCGTGCAAAGGTATGCAGGATGGGTTGGTAGATATTATAGCGGGACTGACCTTCAACATTCCGCCACAGGTAGTGAGGCGCGTAAAAGAAGATCGCCTGAAAAAACAGAACGAAGGGCACCCACTGGTAGTAAGCATGGTGCACCACGGAGTCTTCTTTGGTCGCTGGGCCCACGCCAGGATGCGGAATTTCGCCTAACAACACCGGCGTTGCATTCAAGTGTTTCGACTGTAAAATTCGTACTATTGTATTATTTATGAGGTCTGCAATTTAGCAAAGTCAAAAAGAAAAGGGAAGAACATGTATAACAATACAATGCAAATTTGGAAATATTACTTGGTTCTTTCAGAAACGAATGTTCCTTGAACTGCGGAAAATTATTTTTATTCGTCAATTATTAATAATAGAAATACACCTCTTCTGGGCTTTTTGTAAAGATGATACGATGCACTAAAATTAGGAAGAGTTTTATCGAAAATGATTACATTCATTGCTTAATTACGTAATAATACTTTAAACAATTTTTTACTTTAAGTAATTATTTAAATAATTTTTGCATTTTTCTGATAAATATTTTATATAGTATGAACTATCACAGGGGAATATAAATTTTAATGTACTTTAATATTTTAATATTCTTGTTACAAATTATATGTTAAACAAAATTCGAAAATTTGACGAAGATCCAAGTATTAGAAATTAATTAGGACTAATCTGATCGTATTAAGAAAATAATTTAAAGAAGACAAAAAGAGAATAAATAGAATCTAATGTATTAGTATTAATATTTACCACAGTGTAAGTAGACGTAAAAAAGCAGTAGGTGTTGATTACTTTCAGTACATCATCGCCCATTCCATGTCCACCGATACACCTTATCGATAAAACATAACGTCAAATATGGTTATTTATTTCATTAGCATCTCTAATTGGCCTTAATATTTTATCTGTGGGTCACGGAATTCTATGACTTCAAATTTGCGAGTAAAGTTCTATGCAATGAATAATTAAACAAAAGTGTGTGAAATAATGCAAATCTAACAAATTTTATTAAGAATATATTTCTTATCAAGAAAAATAATTATTTGTTCAGTTTTAGGTATCTAATGTTTTACTATAAAAATAATATTAATGCACTGATTCAAATAATCTTCTCTCATGTAAAAAATTTTTCCTCAATAAATGGAAAACGTACAATTTTCAATGAGCGATGAATGATTCAATGCTATCGATTCGTCTTCATTCGATAAATATTTTCTATTTTAGTCCTTCCGAAAATATATAAAAGGCAACAAAATTCTACACACAAATATATAACGCTTCTGTCTGTAACTAATAGAGATAGGCAGTTTATTAGTTTCGCAATTTAATCGAATATTATCGAGGCCTTCTTAAATGGAGGACAGAACTAATATCTCAATTTTAGTATGTACTAGTTGATAACACTAACAGGGAAGACGAATGAATGAGAATCCAATAACTAGAAATATACTGAAATACTGTAAGATATTTTCACATTTTATTAACAACATTACAACATTACCTGATATGTTCTCCGATAAATTGTTTAGCTGTCACCATCAACGTACTAGCCAAGAGTATCAAAAACGTGACTCTGTAGTGTAGCTTGAAAACTAATCATATTCAACAATTAATAATTTCATCAAAAAAGGAAGAAACAAAGAATAAGGAAAACATTCAAGGCGACTTTATATAAATTAAATAAGACAAGGACGAAGACGAGCGATAATAATAAACTAAAACAAACGAATAGATTTTTATGCATTTACGGAGAATATAAAGCGAATACACGCAGAGCGTACATAATATGTAAAAATATGTAAAATATTTAAAATAGAGTAAAAGTAAGAGCAGGATAGAATTCTTCGGTATCATTCATAAAATTACGAATTTTTATAAATAACTCTAGTCTATCAGTGAAGGAATCAGTCAAGGAATCATTCAAAATTACAGATATTAAATCAGATATGTTTCAACTTTCTTTTCGCGAAGCTATGAAATATCTCTGTGTCACAATTCTTATTACCCATGTTATCAATGGCCACTGTGTCCTGTGAAATCTTCAACTTGACATGGTCCTTGAGGACTGAAAACGTAGCTAAAACGGTTGCCATCTGTACAGGAAATCCTCAATCACTTTAAATCGCAATCTTTCATTCGTTTCCGCCGAAAATTCTTCGTTGACTGGCTATTCAGCCTTTAGTAGCCTTAGCTACTTCCGGACTTAAGGCATCTACTCCTATTTCAAATTTTAAATTTCTGTTCATCAAGAACAGTACGATATACGAAAAATATACGAAAAATAACAGAAAAAACCGGGAGAAGAACTTAAGGTCGTGCAAAAAACTTTTCACAATACCAATGAAATGTTGATCGAATTCAGACTGAACTTTCAATGCTGGTAAATCTTATTTTCTCTTATCAGCTACGATTGCGCAGTGGAATTATGACAAGGTTTCAGGAAACTTGTAAACTCGTAACCATACTTTCAAGAAGGTGCGAGTTATTATTGTTGCTGAACCACTTGTTCGCTTAGATAAGGTTAGATAACATCGAGTTGGAATGAGCGATTCAACGCAGCACAATCATAATCATTTCATGAAGAATATATATGGTCCCTGATTGATCGATCGATCAACCCGGTTGATCCTTTTAAATAGATAAATACTTGATGCATGTTTTTGACATGAAGTATTGAAGGCAGAAATGAACTAAGTCACATTTTTCCTAAATGTCTGTTCCAACAAGCAGTATCAATCGTACGAAGGTGAGCGAATTCATTATTTCCAAATAAAATCCAGATAACGTAACTAAATCAAACATCACTGATGACGAATTTTTCAGTCTGCTGAGTATTGGAGTTAGCTGACTTTTGCTCTCAATGCATCATTTAAGGAACTATTGAAAGTAGGTCATTTCTTTGGCTTTGATTCGAGGAAATTTTCATATACCTTTTGACCTTTACTTCGCCGTTTCGAATGATGAAGCATTTCGTGAAGAATGTAGAGAAGAATGTAGAGTAGTCAAAGATTTCTCTGTCCACCATCCTAGCGGATCCTCGGTAAGTCTCCTTATTACAGTGAAATACCTGATGGATTTTTCCAGATTTATATAACGATAACATCACCGTGATTATTATGAAATTTATCAAAATTTACAATGAAAATTGTGTCTGAAAAGAGAAACAGTTTATGATAGAATTACTGAAGGAAACGTGGTAGTCCACGTTACAGTACTTAGGTAGGATTATCTGACGCACTAGCCAAGACAAGTGATGAAACGGTAAAATGTTTCTAAACCAAGAACATTTGCTAAGGTTTATTTAAACAGATATAACGAATAGAATGTGAGACTTTTATTATTTAGGAAGTCTTCCAGTTTGAAATATAAGAAATGATGCTATTTATTGATCTTCTGACAGTACTTTATCGTTAGTACATTATTTATTAACTTTTTATCGTATTACATATGAAATATAAGTTTCTTCACTTGAAAAAATTGTTGTGTAATTTATTATATGATATTGAACTTTATCGCGTTAGAGAATAACCGCTTGAATTATCGATATTTTAAATTTGGTAATTAATCTACCTCTTAAAATTACTTTTATAATAGGACAGAAAAACCAAATTTATATTGAGACTTTATTTCGACAAATGTAAATGTTGATGTAAAGTGATTAAAATTATACGATATTCTCTAGGACATTGTAAATAATGTACACATTTTGCACTATTTAATGAGACATTTACTTTTATGTAAGAATAATGTCGCGATAGTAATCACAACTTTTAAACAGTTGCTACAAATACGATAGTACGATCGTATAGAACCCTTAATAATCGTTGATCTGGATGATTGTCGCGTTATTTATCGATAAAAATTACGGAACAAATCTTCCTTTATCTATATCAAGCCGGTGATTTCACGGTAATCACGTTGGAATTGCGTCGAATACAATCGTGATGATTAATTGTATTTTATCGTGAGTTTTACTCTATTCAGAAACACGACCGTGAGATACAAAAGCTTATCATCGCGTACTAGAGAATCTAACGTAGGTACGATTCAGTGATTTCAATTCAACTTTTGTGAGAAACTTTTCCACGAAATGCCACTATATTCGGAGGAATGCAAATGGTTAATTCTTCGATAAATTTTAATAATTGTTATTTAAATAGAGTTAAATAAATCTTAAATAGAGTTTTAAATGTTGTTTTATTGTAATTGAAATCTTATGTTTCGTTAAAAATCCAGTCCAAAGTATACTTCGTTCGTAATATTCTAAGTCCAAAATCCACAAAGGACCCTAAAAAATATCACTAAAACAACTCAGAACATAATCTGAGAAAAGGTAGGAACGATATAAGACTCAATATTTAGAGAAAAAAATTCGAATGCAACGTGTAAAGCTGACAGGGGAACGGATGAAAAAACGTCCAAAATTAGGAAGGTACGTCAGAGGAGATAGGAAAGGTAAATGGAAGGGAAGGGAAAAAAGGGAAAGACCAAATAAGATAAGGAGATGAGAGGGAACAAGTTTGAGGTAGAAGAAGAGTAAAGTTGCAGGGGAAAGAGAAACGGTGAACAAGAAAGACACGAACAAAGAGGTGGGAGGGATAGAATGTCGAAGGTAGGACTTTGACCGGCCGTTGCCCCTGATGCAGTCGCCTCCAGCCAGCAAACTCAACGAATCCTCCAAAGAAAATTCTGTCCTGTGACTTCTCCATTCGTACATGTTACTTATTTACACGCATTATACATTCAGTTCCATCGTTCTTGGCCTGTTTGTTACTGACTGCTTGGTTGTTCATTTGTAGCATACAAAAACCATAAATCAGTTACAATATAATTTCTAATTACTGCTTACATAATTCAGTTTCATTTTTTTCATGCAAAGATTGATTCATAACGAGCGATAATAGATGTTGCCTTGCTTTTTGTAACCTTTTAATTCTCTTTTTCTTTAGATATGTATTTAAGTCGTTGAATATATAGAGAAAGAAATACAATTCTTACAGTGGTTAATTCTTTATGTCCTAATATAGATGTGATTTAATAATGATCGAAAATTAGTAAAGAATTGTTTCTCAAAGCTTCTCGCTAATTATTTCTGTAACATCATAAACAATAATTTTCTTTATCTTAGTATCTCCTTTCAATGTTATTAACACTATGTTTATTTCGAATATTTAATGATTACACTTCGAATGTTTATCGTCACACTAATTGTGTGTCCTACTTGAAGATAACGAACACGGATTCCTTTTTTTTATAATTATCTTTTCGTAATACTTGGATCATATTGTTTTTGTTCTGGCAGCTGAACAAAGACATTGTTTCACGTTTTGCTGCATTCTTATTTATTATGAATACGTGACCATATAATATATACAATACCACCATTTTACACATTTTTGTACTGCTCAATATTACAGACATTTTAAGAAACAAGGTCATATTAGAAAATATTTTCGAAATGTCTGATTTTTTGACATTGAATCAAATTCTCCGAAATTAATTTACTTATAAAATTTGCTGTAAAAAGTGATTAAGGAAATATCCGGAGGATAAATCTAGGATGACTTGCGAACGCAAGATAATGGCTCAATTTTATGTTAAGGATGACATTTAAATTACTAATTGGCAAAATGAGAATAATCTTCATGTCCCCTGATACAATAACGCGAACAGAGGGAACCGAAATTAGTTGGACCTCGAGCGTCGAGGTTCGTTTCCACGATCGTCAATCCCGAAGCAGTGTACATGCATGTGCAACGAACCCCCTGGAGATCGCATAGTTTTAATAAATTCCATCGATAGGGACCATGCAGGGTCATGAAAGCTTAATCGAAGGTCGTAATGGAACGATATTTCTACAAGCGAAATACCATGATACACTTCTAGTTTGGAATTTCTATTATTAAATGAAAATTTTATGTCATCCCAAAAGATTAATTTTTACGATTCACAGTTTTTCCACTTTATTTAAGTTTGCAATCAATTTAAGCTATTATTAAAATATAATTAGAAAATTAGATATTTCGCAGAATTATCCTAGGATTAGTAATTCATGAAGCTAAAAAAATGTATTTCTGTTATTCACTCCATATTAGTTACAATTTTTCAAATTATTCCTCTTTACGTATTGTAAATAAAACTAATCATAAAACTACAAAAATACAAAGCTGTACTTAATCCCTATATGATATATAGCATTTAACTGATCTACGTTTATCAGTATATAGTAAGATAATCCAAACTCCATTCAATCCTTATATAGTAAGATAACCAACGGACGCGATAGACAACTTTGGACACGTTAAATTAGTCGAATTATTTTTTAATTACTTAACGTTGTTTATTCAATTATTCCACGTTTCTCAAAAACATATTCGTATCTCATACAGAAATTGCACTATAGCGGATATTAATTATCTTTATTGAAAAAATTAATAATAAATGACAAGCTAATTGTAAAATATAAGTCTTATAAACCGAACAATTAATTAAAATTACCGCTATCTTTAACACACGAGTTTCTTTTCCCCGTGAACGACTTTACTTACCCATCATAACCTATAGCATAAAATTAATTAAAGCAATATACGTGGGTAATCTCGGCAGAAGGAGACGCGATCCTGAAATTCAGGAATCATGGAAAGCATTGATTACTCGCTGACGTTTTATTTGTTTAATCCCATAGAACATTTTTACGAAAATATAGGATTATTCTGGCAGTACATTGTCGATCCTCGAAGAAACATGATGAAAACGCATATATATGTCAAAAGAAAGTTAATTCACAAAGTGTGCGCTGTTCCTGTAATAGAAAATTGTATAAAAACACATTTTTTTGTCGCAACAGCGGGAACATACATTGTTCGTCTTACTATAGTAAGTAGTAACTATCATTATCAACGAGTAAAGAACAGGATATTAATAATAGGGAAAAAAATAACATATCAATTGTCATTACTAATCAATTATCACTCGTTCTTCCAGCAAGTCTCAACTAGCTGGGATCTTTATAATTCTATATATATATATTTTTCTTCATATATAATAATTGTTTCTCATATCTTATCGCTTCTACAGGCACGAGGAAGCACGTGCATACAACGTACATGTATGATTATAGATATACATATTACGTTCCTGCACTAAGCAGCATGGACATTCATTAGAATAGAACAATGCACCGACACTATTACTATCTACGAATGCGATTCCATCATTCATTACACCATATGCGTATGAAATAGGCACTTTTCTTTCTTCCTCCCGATTATTTTATAATAACAATTTCAGCGTTAATCTCTACTACTCTCGTAGACTTATCGTATTTAACATGTTCCGTGTCACGTAAGCTTAAAAGGTAAAGTTGTTTTTCCACATGAAAATTGAAGGGCAAACATTTATCGTGCGTTAGAGTAATCTCCATTAGAGGAAAATAGAAATTTTACTGATACGCTAATACATATTAATAGTTTGTACGTTCTTATTAAGCAATTTTGTTGTGCGTTTAATAGCTTTAATTTATTAATTATCATCGATGACTAATAAGCTATGTAGAAGGGAACATGTTAATTAGTTACAGCCTTCGGAGTACTCTTCGGAGTTCCTCGAGGAAGTTTGATTGAATACTCGGCGTCCAAAGGCACTGGAACTAAAACATAGCTTCTCAGCGTCTTTTGATTCTTCAACTTCCAGTGAGTTATCATAAATGATGTAATGTATTTCGACAAGAAAAGAAGTAAATTGCAGAAATTTTTTCTTACTCTCAACTTCCCTAAATCAGAAAATTAAATATATGTCTGTGTATATGTGTGCGTGAGAAGATAACGACTATGATTATTAAAATTATCAATATAAAAAAAATAAACGGAAGTAAACTGACGGTTTATAAAGAAAAGGAACAAAACACCTCTGGGGAGATATTATGCGGACGAAATTAATCGGAATCGAAAAGGGAACACTGGCATGAAAAGCAAGAGAGAAGGAAGTATATATATAACATATTTATATGTATAATATATATACACACGCACACACATATATATGTCTGTATGTATGTATGTATGTATGTATGTAATAAGTGTAATGAAAGAAAGTTCTAAATTCTATTCACGTGTACAATCCTAAATATGATAGATACAAAATACAAGAATCACGATGATGTGGAGTGTTTCGATTACTTGGCAGTCTTACTTTGAGCATGGATCCCTCAAGAAGAATTACATATTACTACATTTGACAATGAGAATTGGTATGCGAAAAACGATTATCTGAGCTCTCAAGCTCGCGCGCACGTTTTCCATTTCTTCCCCTTTAAATTCTTACCAGCTAAACGTACGTTATCTTTATTGTCTTTTATTTCTTCTTAAAATAGTCTTTTTTTGAGTCTATTCCTTTTTTTCTTTAGAATTTCACTTAGGTCGCATATAAAGGACGGTATTACAATAATTCCGACAGTAACAACAATTTTAATGTAGTAGTTTCAAACGTTTCAAATAGGAGAAACGGGAATGATGGACGAGCAAAAGTAACACTAAGAAAGGATGGAGAAAAAGAAATCTACGTATGTTCATCGATGAAAGTCTGTAGACTTTTTTTAACGCTTTTTCTTTTCTTTCTTTTGGTCCCTCCATGTATAGTAAAATATATATATAAATGTAAATAACATTCTAATTATCGCAATGATGAGTTAAAAGTATTAATAGAGAAAAAGCAAGCGAAAATAAACGTTCAAAGGAAATTTTTCGTTACAACATTTTTTCTTTCTAAACTATCTGTCTGCATGGCTGCCCTTCTCCCTCTCACTCGATCTCATTCACTCTTCTCTCTCTCGTGCGTGCTCTTTTCCTCTTTTCCTCCTCTTCTCATTTATTTCGGACTCCCTCTTTCTATATATATATATATAATATAAATTTATATATATTCTCTATTTTATAAGATATTCTACAATGTACAAGATGTACGCCTACAATATGAGAAAATAATAATATAGTAAGCAGAAAAATTACATTTCTAGGAAGACGAAGCGACGCGTCGTTCAATTTTCGAACGAAGAGTGGGGTCGATGAAGGACCATTTAATCTTCGCGACAAACCTGCACAACCCGACTTTTCGATTTCTCCTTCTCTCATGCATTGTTTCATCCAACAACAAAAGAAAAAGAGAAAATAGCAAAGAATAATGGAAGGGCGCATCCATTCGAAACAAACAAAAAAACAAAGGCGCTTGTTCTAAAAGAAGAAAAAAAAGAAGACAAAAAGAGATGAGATGGAAGAAAAATGCCGAGAAAAGGAGAATGGCAAGAGAAATGAAAACGTCGTGTCGTCTCCCATTTTATATCACACAATCGAAGTTTCTCTCTACAAAGCCTCCATGTCTCGGAGCAATTTAATACTTGTAAGCTCTTTCTCCCTCTATCTCGCATGTGTATAGGTATATAGTTATATATGCGCATATGTGTATGTACGATATGTATAATATATATATATATATACACACACATATACATCCTCGTTATATTTGTGCTACCGATACTTGCAGATTTATCGAATATCGACCGAGCAAATGGGAAACATTATTTTCGCGAATAAAAACGATGACGTTAGAAAAATGAGAGTAAATATAAGGTATTCGTCTTATTGTTTCTTAAGATCGATAACGATATCACGGAACAGCATGGCGCAATTTTTGACACTGTGTACATTGGGTCGTAAATTGGATTTAGTTACAAAAATGTGTAGTATTAAAAAAGATACTAAAAGGAAAAAACAATGATCTATGGATGATATCGAAGTCAAAGGATTCAAGGAAATTACGTGACGAAGCTATGAGTAGGATCGAACATGTATCTATGGTCGCTAGCTATCGACAGAAACTATCGATAGTCTTTCGCGTATACTGTAGTATAGATGGAAATGAATGTATTGTTTAACTGTTTAAGTAAAAAAAAGAGAGAGATAGAGAAAGAGGAGAGAGAGAGAGAGACAAAAAAAAAGAATGATTAATTTTTTCATTTTCTTCGCTTAATATTTTGTGTTACACAGAACTTGCACTTCCAATCGAGAATTATCATGTAACGATCGGTAAGGCAACTCGCTTTACTTGTATGCCAAATGAACTATGAAAAATTTGTCCAAAATTGTTGGAATGCACGTATACGTTCTATATATATGTTACAGATACGAAAAATAAACGTAATTCAAAATGGCTTTCGATCGAATAACTACATTAATGAAAATACGGTAAACTACAACTTGATTCGACTCGACTAATCGGATCTGTTGATGAATCGAATAGTAAAAACGAAGAAGCGGGGGAAAGGAAAAGAAAAAAGAGGAATTCTAAGAATGTATGTAAGAAACTAGACGGATTCTTTGCCCTGTAGTTTCGTGGCAAGATCGATGACAAGCTGCTGGTACACCACCGGGTCTATGTTCTTGCCGAGCTGATAAAGAACGAACCAGTCACCGATCTGGCACTTCTCAGCGATGGTTCCGATATGCTCCGGCTTGGAGAGGCGCGATCGGGCACGCAACAGCACTAAGCGAAGTTTCGGCCCGGCTACTACTGCGGCACGGTATGCCAGGGTCAAACCGCTCAACACCGACAGGATGATGAACCAGAACCAGAGGAACACGTATATCTTCTCGTTGACGATGTTTAACGGTAACACGCAGAGACCATCGAATTTCTGCACCGTACCGGACGCACCATATTTGTGGAAGGTACATTTGGTCACCTTCGGGAATACCCGTGACATCGGGTCGATCCTCTCCTCAGGTTCCATTTCTGTAAATTTCACCACGTCCGAGCCATAGGTGGTGAACTCGCCATCCAAGAAGAAGTCCATGAAGTAGATTTGGCCGACTACGTTAACGAAATTTAGCACTTCGCAGAGGAAGAAACGGAATGCGTAAAAATTCTGAGTGTGCCAATTCGAAGCGAAATACTCGACTAGTAATTTCCTTCTTTCCGATTTGCATTCGTCGCTCATTACTGGGCAATTTAGGTCTAGAACTAGCATCTTGATTCTACCGCCTTCCCAAGTCTTCCACAGGTAACGTGGCACGTAAAACAATATCGCCTGGAAGAACAGCGTGAAGCACACCCACTGATAATATTTGTGGTACTTGATCTCGTCCTCGCCATCGACGTGGGACGCAACACCTGGTTGCACTATGTCTTTGCCGACTACGCCAGTTCGATCAGGGATCGTGAACGTCGAGTAGATCCAACAGTAAGTGTCCATCACGTGAAGCGGTATTTCGTCCACGATACAGTCTATAGGGTCTCCGATATATTGCCTGGATGTGACCAGCAACGAAAAAGCAATTAATATGATCACTGTAGCTTTGTAGTGCAGCCGGAAGACATTATTGTCGATGCAAACGTTGTCTAGCTTGAGCAGTCCCTTTACTGAACCGAATACGTCAAACATGGTTGGTTATTTTCCTTCGAACAGGTACTACAAGAGAGAAATCGAGCGATTTATCCCAATCGCGAGTTTTACTTTACTATGTACCAATCAAACCGGACACTCGGGTTGTTGATGACCCGCGCGACGTGACGCCGCGCGTCAAGAAGCGTCCCTGGGCCTCCCTGCACACGCACAAAAACAAACAGCTTTCAAAAAATTCGTTTATCGCGAAAATCGTATTTCTATTCGTTACCGATATATCTATCACTGAATAAATTTCGTTTACCGAAATCTCGTTCGAATTTCCGAAAACACGTGTGTTCCGTTCCGATCGTTCCGTGACCACTGCGCGCGTGAGCACGGCTCTACCGCAGCAAAGCGTCACCGAGAGCGGTTGTGTCGTAATGGCTGCGTTCAGAAACGCTCTACGACACGAACACACGAGGACATGCCGTTCCGTAAGCTGCTCCCTTTTGCTCTTCTCTCTGTCTATCTTCTTCTTCGTCGATTCGCTTCTTCTCTCTTGCGTATATAGTATAACGTCTTATCTCTGTCTCGCTTGCAGATTATACACAGCCTGGTTGGGGACGCTATACTATACGTTTACTTCTGCTGCACACCAAGATCCTATCCCCACTTACGGACACGAGAAAACTCGTCTCTCTTTCTGTCTCTGTTTCTCTTAGGTTCTCTTTCACACTCTTGTCCCTTTACTATAACCTAACCCCACTTTTCGTCTCTTTTAACCGCCGCGTCGGCCCGGATCACAGGAAACTTAGGCCCGTCGTTCGTATAGGTTCGATTGTGCTCGGCTAACATCGGTTCCAACGTTCCAGCAAAACCTTCAGACGCATATACGCATGCGTAATCGGAAAAGCAACCCACACCACTCTCGTGTACGATTTTATTTAAATTTAAGGATAATAGCCATGAAATATTTGTTTAGAGCGTTACTATAAACATTTACACTTACAATAAACGTAGTTTCTTTCGTTTAGTAAATTTCGATCATTTAATCAAAAGTTTAAATGCTATCTCTTCAATAGAAGGCTTGTGAAGAAAGTTTTGAAAGAATATACGTTGCTTAAATAGAATAACCAGTCGAAAATTGATAATTGTAGTTTACTTCTTTATTGGTAATAGTGTCATTTACCTTGTTTTCCATCTCATATCGTTAACTCCATGCTCTTTAATTAATTGAGTACTACTATTTTTATATAGCTCAATTTTTATCGAATCGAATATTTTAGAATACAATGGAAATATTTGGTATGAAAATATTTTGTAATAAAATTATATGCATGAATTTCATTAAAGCAAAATATACAAGGAGTTTAATTCAACGGGATTATTAAAAAAAACTCGAAAGAGGTAATCGGAATAACTTACACTACATGTATTACAAATACCAGACTTAACATACCACTTTCTATCTGAAGTTTTGCACCATTCTAGAATGATAGTCTGTAATGAATAGTAATTATCCCTAACAAATAATTTTTATTGACCTCCATTACTCCACGGATTCCTTAAATTAAATAAACAGATAAAAGCTATTTTAATCTCAAATCGATATGCAGATTAATTATTATTTAATCTGAAATCAGTAGATGCTGATAATTAGACAAATTAAATCGCCTTTATAATAAATTATGTATCAATTATACAAATTGGAGAGTACACATGATCTGTTCATACACATTAATAGAGGTAGTCAATCACAACCTTATATTCCTTTTATCATGAATATTTGTAATGCTAGTATTATGTTTAAATGTCATTATCTATTTCAGTTATGCTTTATCGATAAAAAGATTCTCTGACATTGCATTCCAATGAACTCTTTCTATAAATTGATTTTGCTATATCATATCCTTATCTGCAGCTGACGGTGAGTCTCCAGTAACGTAACTGTATCTCTATTTGATTGTCACGGAGTGATCTGAATCGTCATTGGCATTCTTGGAAGAATGGCTCTAAATTCAGAACATTAATAAATATTAATAAATATTAATAAATACTTACGTCTCTTAATGGCAAACAGATTGTTATATATTGTTATATATTGTTATATTAGGTTATACTGTTTTACAGATATTACTAGACAAGCATTACAATCACAATTACACTCTTTACTGTCAAAGTATTAAGGGATTTATTTTATTTAACCAAAATCATACAAACATAAATACAATTTTAATATATAATATAAATACTATATTTGTACAAGTACATAAAAACTAAAACGAAGGTCGGTCCTGTGGCGCAACGGATAACGCGTCTGACTACGGATCAGAAGATTCCAGGTTCGAATCCTGGCAGGATCGGATTTCTTTTTTCCTAAAACATATTTCGTCCCTTAAATGTACTTATTAAATCAATATAATTTTAGATCAACTGTACTAAATAATTAATTTTCTTTTTATAATCCGATAATGCATTTCTTTTTCTTTATATCTCACAATATCTCAAATATTTTTTTTTTCAAAATTAAAACACTGACTTATTTTCTTACAAGAAATACATTTATTATATATCTATCTTTACAGAATTATTCATGTCATCTTAAGCTGAAAGCAATCAGATAAAACAGAATAAATACTTTGTTTCATAGTTGATCATGAATTGAATTAAGAAATGCCTTGGATAGCCTTGGATATTCAAATTGCGAGTCAAAACATTTTTATCGAGAAAGTTCATTTCCCTGTCTTAACCTTAACCATTCATTTTCGGTCTCTTCTAACAATACAAATCGCAGTTTGACTGTACTTTCTCTTACTGATTAACTGTTAAGCAGGTAAACCTTAGTTATTCGAAAAGCTTAAGAGAAGGGTCGACGATAGAATGCAGGTACGTGTGAAAATGTCTATAGTCAGTACGATCTTCAGCAATACGTGTCATATCTACTCAATTCGAAATGACTTGAAGGAATATATTATGATATCTAGTTCGCGAACAAATGCCGGAATCGTTGCTATTAATAGCCACGGTTGATCCTGAATTCCAACGAAGGCAACGCGGTATAAAAGGATACCTACTTAATGCCCTGGAAACTAATTGGAAGCGAGCGTAGTCGGTGGGTCAAATAAATTAACCCAGTATGCACACGAAAACCGGTTGCAAGACAGTGTAAACCGAGAACTATCAAGGCAAGTACGAAGACGTTCCTTCACAAGGAATCTTTAAATTGACAGAATAATTCTGCTTTTATGTCGTTCAAGTATAGAATTACTAATCTAATCTTTTCCCTTATTATTAATGATTTAGTAAAAATATACCAAATATTACTTCTTCAAATAGTTTCAAATTAAACCTAACTTTATAGGTGACATTTTTTGTTCGAAGAAATGATTTCATTGCGAATGGGAATCGTGAAGATAGATGGATCGAATAGTGATTTAAGAATTCATGAAGGTTCGATGATCGTTCGTCACTGGCCTGGATTATACCGCTGCTTGCATTTTATTGTGCATTACTCAGCTCTCTCGAACGAAATATCCGTTGAACCGACGGATTTTTGACTGAAAAAGGTTTCTCTTACCTGTGGTCTGTGGGTAGGCGTTGACGTGGCACGATACTCGATACATCAGCTGCTGCAGACCTACCTGTGACTTCGTGGAGAATGGCGCGCGTTACAGAAGAGTGGGGCCAAAATGAAGGGACCGGTTTTTCTGGTTTTCAATATCTTCGACCCTCATACTCTATTCTTGTTACTTTCGTCGCGATCGTGCTATAGGATATGTATGTATGTGTAAAATATGTATTTTGAACGTATGTGTATATATAGTATACATATTTACTATATTTCATCCCATTTTACGCCCTCCTTTGCCAAACATAATTTTTCGACTTATTCACTTTTGCTTTAACTGAGATACAGGATTGTCGAGTTATTCTAAAATTTTCTTGCACCCGAGAAAAAAGAATCGTCTCAACTCATGCTGTATACGATTGAGCTATAACGAAAGGGACATATAGCGTCTGATATTGATCACATTGTTTATGTTTCCTTACTGAATGAATTAACATCGTTCCACTAAAAATTCAAATGTACATATATACTTACGTATATTTAATGATTGTTTTACTTGAAATACAATTGGTGAGATTTCTTTTTAGAAATATTTATACCAGGAAATATTACAAAAAAAGTCAAATCTTTCCAATATGTTTAATTAATTAATTAGAAATATTTTTATTTATTTATTTATCTATGATCATATTATAAACTTATAATAAAATTAAAATGTGTTCGTGTAAATCAAACTATGGTATAAATTGAGATAAACTTGAACGTAAATAGGATAATCAGTCACTTAAATATGTAACATTCCGAATGCTTACTCTATGTTGCATGAGTGTTATTATCATGAATAAAATTATGTAAATAACCAGAATCCTTCAATCATTGACAGAAGGCTCAATTGTAAGATTATTATCTAAGTTATCTAAAATTCTATAAGTTTTAATGAATAATCGACTTAAATTTTGCTTTCATTGTGCAAATCCACCCAATTCCTAGAAGTGAAAGTACATGTATCGATAAGAAGTAATTATGTTCGCAATCTGTTGTAAGTTTCATAATCATGCGCATGTAACAGTAGCGCAATCTACAATCAAGGGACAGTCACGATATTTAATACCAGAGTTTCAGAGAATGTATAAGTCATTTTTATTAAATGATGGAACATTCAGTGAATTATATCGCAACTGTTGAAATAAACTGATAAATCGCATCCTTTTGGTTAAAACTTATTATCTGTTTAACGATAACGTGAATTTTATCAAAAATTCGAAGAATTTACTCCAATAAGAATATAGTTATCGTTACAGTTACATTTTTCTTGTTTGAAGTTGGGACGTATACGTGAATATATAGATTAAAGATGTCTATTTCGGTAACTACTAAACGATTCCTTATGGTGTTAATAAATTCTCATTATTATTTATTCAGAATTGCATTTGTTTGGTTTTAGGAACAGGAGGTACTCTATAGCCCCAGCAAATGGAGTAAGAGGTTCGATCAAATGCAAATATTATCAAATTATTATAAATTTGCTAAAAAGGGTAAGTTGAAATTGACATGAAATCGAATTAAAGTAAACAATAATTTATTTGTATTATTATAGTTACCGATGATGCTCGTAAAAATTTTAAATGCGAATTAAATATTCCGTATGGAACAACAGAACGAACTAAATATGATATCTATGGAGCTGACTTACCCAAAGGTATGTATTCATGTTACGCATGTACGCATATTAAAGGTTTTCAATTTTCAGTTTGTTTCACTTTTTTGCAGTGTAAATAATTTTAAATATTTCACTTCAGCTTACTTCCATTAAGGTATTTCGAACCATGTTTCTTCCAGATTCCCCCATATTTATATTCATTCACGGTGGTTATTGGCAAGAAGGTAGCAAAGATTTTTCTGCATTTACAGTTCCTGTCTTTGTTAATAAAGGAATTAAAGTAATAACCATTGGCTACGATTTATGTCCTAATGGTAAACTGTATTTCTTTCACATTTCTATCTTTCTCTAGATACAAAATTTTTAAAAAATATTTAAAAAATATTTTAATTAATATTTATATTGTATTTTAGTCAAATTTGGAGATATAATATCTCAGATAAAAATAGCGATTAAACATATATTAAAGTATGCATCAAATCTCGAATGTCGGTAAGATGCACATAATACTTACATGATAATTTTGTTAATTTATAATATAATGATAAAATTGGATGGGTTCTTATAGGAATGTTTGGCTCTCTGGTCATAGCGCTGGCGCACATTTAGCGTCAAGCATTTTGTATGATAAATTATGGTTGGATGAAATGACGAAAAACGGATACTTAAATCTACTAAAAGGTATCGTGTTAATAGGAGGCGTTTATAATTTGAATCCCCTGCTCGATACGAATATTGTTACGCCTTTGAAACTTACAAAGTAAATATCTGATTACTTATATAGACTATTTACTTAGATCATAATAATATGTAATATGTATGTTTTAGAGATGAAATCAACACATATAGCTTTACCACTCTTGATACCAAAAATAACACACTCATCCAAGGGTTAAAAGTTATTGTAACCATTGGGGAATGTGATTCACCAGGACTTATTAATGAATCACGCGAGTGTACTCAGGTACTCGTGTTATTCTAAATAAATAAGTGACAATCTTTTCCTGCTCTAAATAAAAATTTGTAATCTTATATTCTTTTCATTCTAGCAACTTATTACAATGGTAGACGATGTTCATTATATATTTCTTCGGGAAAATATTGACCATTTTAATATTGTGGAAGAACTCACGAATGAAGAATTTATTTTGACAAAAGTGATACTAAATAACATCTTTCATAAATGAAAGAGAATAATTTAATAACATAAAATCAGAAACAATATAGAAACATATAATTTTAATGCGGTCAGATAAATTTGTAATATTTAACATATAAAATTTATATATATATATTTTGATATTCGTAAAAAATTTATTTAATGTAATATATCAGTATATTAATACATTGTTGCTAAATTACAAATTGTTTGTAAAAAAGTTATTACGTTTATTTACTTTAGACTGTCTATTGGTCATCTGTCATTTATTAATTTTGCATAACAATGATCACGACGAACTGCTTTTAACTTTTCTACGAGTCATTTAGATTGTGACGTTGATGAAAATGTCTTTGGACGTTGCAAAGTATTTTCCTTTTGTTTCATGGGTAACACTATCATTTGATTAGACTGAAGCATAGAACTTGTGCTTTTTTGTTTCATTTGTGAATTTTGTATTTGATTAATATTTGTTTCTTGATTAACTAAATTCGATGATATATTATTTATACTTGTAAATTTTGTATTTTTATCTATTGCTTGCGGCGAAGATATGATCTGACTGCTTCCTAATTTAGTTACATTACGCGAATCCATATTTTTAGTATTCAATTTCACATAATTATTTGTAATATTTTTTACATTAATTATGCTTTTACCTGTTGGTATTACAAATGTCTTGCAGTTACCTTTTACAATAGGAATTACCTGAATAGTACGAACCGAATTTTCTTGTGTAATATCTTGTGTAAGATCTATTACATTTTTGGCAGTTAATGTCTTTAATGTATCTTCACTTTCATTAGATTCACCTACTTTCTCTTGTCCATCTTTCCACGTAATCGGAGGTTTAGCAAAAGAGCGCACTCGTAACAATGGCTTTTCTTCTGCTTCTTCTGCTTCTTCTGCCTTATCCTCTAGTGATTTGTCATCCATTGGATTTTCACTTATTATATTAGGATCATCCTCTACAACACATATATGTAATAAAATCTACATGTTTTTGTTCATTCTTCAATGATTAACTTTTTTTCATCACTAACCTTTTGTTCTGTCAATAAGAATTTTATTATCTGTTGTGGTTGAGAATGCTATGTTAGTTGTAATATTTAAATGCTTCGTCACATTAGGCGCTGATATTGCGTCATTTTGTATTATCGACTCTGATTTAAAATTATTTTTATAATTAGATGTATTCACAAAATCATTAACTTTTCTTGATTTTAAATTGTCACCTTTATGATCTTTTAATCTATCATTGATTTCTTGTTGGTCTATTTCTCCCATTTCTATATCGGAGTTAGCTTTTCCTGTATTAGATTTGGCTTCTGTATTTGTTTTATTTTTAGATGTTTCACTTATATCAGTACTATTCTCATCTTCCGATGAACTACTTAGATTTACGTCAATGTCACTAATGTCATTATCATCAGCCTCATCATTATCATCATCATCTTCTTCTTCAGCATCATTATTTTCTATGCTATCATCATCATCTTCTTCATTCTCTGATCTTTTAGGATGAGTAATCTGATCTTTCATTTCTTCTTGTTTCTTCACATATTCCTCAAATGTATCTGATAGTTTCTTCTCACTAATTCTCTTGTTTTGCATTAATTTTTCAGCTAATTCCATATCTTTTAATGCAGGATCATCTTCTTTATTTTCAAGAAATAATGAAAATGTATCCCAATAATCATTGCGTCGACATCTTTGCAAATGTTCACCTAAATCGATGAACGCCTTTTTTGCTATAAAAATTAACAATACATAAAGATTAAATTTAATTATTTAAATTACAGTAACTTACTAGTGCAATTATAATAACTTACCAATCTCACGCAGTTTTTTATTGTTCAAACCTAAATTATTCATATCATTACATCTTGTCACACATTGTAAAATATCATTGTAGTCTGGGAAAATTAGTGCCCTTGTAAAATCGCCAATTTTCTTCAATTTGTTTCTTTTTGATATTTTAGAATTAATGAAATTTGTAATAGCATTATTTACAACAACAATACTAGTTGTACTGAAGTCTTTTGGTCTTAGGTATTGCCGTCCTGCATCAATATTTTCTCCAGTATATTCACAGTACTTATTATACAGTTCCACCATTCGATGTTTATATTTTTCTAATTTTATATAATTACTATTTTCTTCATCATCAAAATCTACTTCTAATTCTTCAAAACGTTTTATATACTTTTCACATTTTTTCATTGCATTTAAAATTTTTTTAATTTTCTTTTCTGTAGCAAGTTCTTTTTTTTGTTCTTCTCCATTATCGGCGTTAGTCAACATCATTCCATTATCATTAATTATACTATTACTAGTTTGTGTCATATTTGAACACATTCCAGTAGATGCATTGGAATTATTTAGTTTACAATCTCTATTTGTTTTGTTTACATCAGAAAAATAATCTCTATTTGATAATAATGTCGACTTTCCTTTACAGCAATTTTTCATTTCATTCATTACTTCAGCTATATATATGTAAAGTTTACAATTACTCTCCATTATGTCATTTCTCTTTCGATTTAAAAAATTATTGAAAGCTTCAGAATGAGCATATACAGGATCCAACTGTTCATAACGTCTTTTTAATTTATTAACAATCTTTTTCATATCATCAGAACGATCTTTCTGTAAACATAAACTAATAAACATAGAGAATATATCCTGTTCCATAGAAGAAATAGTTTTCTTCTCCTTTACAACCAACTGTGGTTTCAATAATATTTTATTTTCTTCTCTTCCTTTTTCTGTTTCATCCTCCTTCTTCAGATTACATGCTTTAACATTAGCTTCTTGTTTATACAAAAATACTTCAGAATTTTTGTCAATACAAGAACTATCAACATTTTCTATTTCAGACGCTTTTCTTTTACGTCTTTTCACTCCATCATTGTCACACAAAGAAGCTTCTACTCTTATAGTAGTAATTAAGAAGTTAGAATGGGAATTATGATTATCTTTTACTAATTTGATAACTGACCCTTGTGTGTCATCAGTTTTATTCTGAAACAATAACATTTTGAACTCTAAATGTCTTTCAACATGTTCATAATTTATTAACCATAGGTACATCACATTACAATTGCTAAGAATTTACAGTTGACATAATTATATATATTTTAATGTAGCAAGATATACGAACCTGTCTTGCATCTTCATCGTCATCTGATGAAATACAAATAATGTCATTCTCCTTACTGACCATATTTATTATTTTATGGAAAAGTTAGATTATAATATTACAATACATGACATCCATAGCTTATCTTGCCGACAGAAAACGATAATATAACGATTAATTCTATTATAATTGCGTCAAAAGCCTTTCATTGTGTATACATACTAGCGTTTGTTTAAAAGTATATACACGTTTCTATTTAGCCTGCTATAACATCACCTTATTTTTGTTTCCACTTTAACAGTATAGATGAATTTGATTAAGTAAAACTGAAAGTATGCAATTCAATATTGATTTAGATATTTTCATTGAAATGTCTATCTTTGAAATGTTAACAGTTGAAGAAAAATTCGAAATTGTATTCGTAAAAATAAATAATTCTTATATACTGTATTTACAACGTTACAATTAATTATTAGCCTTTAGGGACTTTACTTCCTCACATTACATACCACCTTAATCACGCAACTTTAAGTTTTATTGGAAAAACTTTATCAATACAGTCTATAGCAAAGAAAATTTAGGAAAAACTGGAATAACGCCATTCTTCAGCAATTTTGTAAACAATTGTCATAAAGAAGAAAATAAGTAGAAGAAGATGATAATACCTGTTTTAGATAAATTTTATCCAAGAAAGTGACTACATAAAACTTTAAAAAAGAATAAGATAGAATATTAGAATAATTTTTATTGACGTTAAGCGATCAGAATAAAATATATATTTCTAATATTTCTATAACGATACAATGTTTTATGTTAGTGTTTTTATTACTATTTAAGATTAATCTAACACTAATTTTAGGGTCAAACCTAAACAATTTTCTTGTAGCATTGTTAAGTTGGTACGAGTAGAAATTTTAAAATAATAATTAGAAAAACTTATTCGCACAATAAATATCGAAATATTGTACTTACATCGTACTCTTATTTTTTAATCTTTGAATACGATACATTATATTGATGAAAGTTTGGAATCGAAATTTTTCTATACATTTTATTTATGTTAATTTCTTGATTATTTCTTTAACTTCTTGCCTCTTAATCCTTGATACTTACTTAGAATCATCAACTAATTATCAATTTCCCCTCTGTTATCAAAATATATAATAATACCAACGTTATAATAAATTATGCTTTATAGACATTAAAATATGTCATAACATAATTAATTATTTATTTCTCTTTTAGAAATTTTAGTATAAAATTTTGCACAACCTAGCCTATCTCATAACTTGACATATTAATTCATAAAAATATACAAATACGATAAAAGCACTGATATGTATATTAAAACCATAGACTAGAATTTACATATCAGTAAATAACATGCAATGTAGAAATGAGAGATAATTATACATCTCTGATGATAATTCAAAGCGCAACTATACATTCGTGTAGTCCATGATTTTAATAACGACACGCCATCTAGAAATGTTTGTATGCATAGTAACTCTATCATTAAAAGTGTTAGTTGAACGACAGTGGTATGGGTAATTGTAAATATGTCATTAACGGAGGTTATATGTCGTACGTAGCCTCAGATAACACTACATAACTTTGGAACTGTTTCATCCTATTGTATAATTAAACAATGTCGATAATCGTCTGTCGATTCTGATTATTTCCTTATATCATGATGGGAATATTGTATGAGAAAAGGCCACTAA
Source organism: Bombus terrestris (assembly GCF_910591885.1). NCBI lineage: Eukaryota > Metazoa > Arthropoda > Insecta > Hymenoptera > Apidae > Bombus > Bombus terrestris. The sequence goes on from NC_063277.1 coordinate 7,015,357, forward strand.
AACGGCCTAAATTAGGGCCGCCGGATGTCTATCCTCAAGAACCTAAACAGAAAGAAGATGAACTTACGTCCACAAATGTCAAACTGGGCTTCGCCACAATGCCCCAGATGTCAGAGGAATTTGGGACAGCGAGACATTGTAATGTCACTGCTGCTAAAGTTGGAGCATATTTCAATGCAATTTTGGCTAAGAAAGAAGAGCTCTCTACAATGCCAGATACTGCAAGGAAACGACAACAAATCAATCCAAAAGATAACTTTTGGCCAGTAACTGCTAGAACAAAAAATGGCATTGAGGCCTGGTTCAAAGATTTGTCTGGGTGTAAACCACTGATAGCTCTTGCTAAGAAAGCTCCTAACTTCAATAAGAAAGAAGAAATATTCATGATGCTTTGTGAGTATCAAGTACCAATGCTTAGAGCAGCTTGGTTCATTAAACTTAGCTCTGCTTATACAGTAGCAGTTTCAGAAGCCAAAATAAAAAAGAGACAGTTGCCTGACCCAACTACAGGTAAACAAAGACCTTCTTCAATATTAGTGAAATCAAAATATTTAATTAAAATATTTATTCTTTGTTTCTTCATTTAGAATGGACAGGAACACTTATTAAATTCTTGAAGGATCAGCTTTCAAAACTACAGGAATATTATTATATAAATAATAATACAACAAATAGTACTAGTAGTAATGGTATTGCAAATAATTCTTGCAGTGGGAACAACAGTGCGAATAACAATAATAATAACAACAATGCCAATAATGTCAGTAATAATGCTAATAATAATAATGGAGTAGTGAATAATCAGCCAGCTACACCAAACTCAAGTAACCAAGTAGCAACTGGAAATACTATGAACGAGGAACATAAATTAGCATTAAAACAATGGCATTATTGTATACAATTGGCAAAGTATATGTTTGAAGAAGGTTTATTAGATAGGCAAGAATTACTGCAATGGATTTTAGAATTATTAGATAAAATTAAATCTTCTCCTTCAGAAAATGGTATTTTGAAACTTCTGTTGCCACTAGCATTGCAGTATTTAGAGGAATTCGTGCAATCTGAATTATTAGCCAGACGTTTGGCATATTTGTGTTGCCGCAAATTGGCATATATGTGTAGTAATGTAGAAACCAATGGCAATCCACAAAGTCCGTCCGTAAATAAAAGTGATGTTAACAGTGGGAAAGACACTGCCATTGCTAATCAAGTTCAAAATCCATTAACTGCTGCCTTTAATGACTATTTGTCTTGTCCACATCACAGGGATGTGATTTATAGTTTGTCAACAATAATACAAGTAAGATAGGATGTTATGTATTATTTAACATGTTCCATGGCCAATAGTGAACTAAAAGGAGATAATATTATTCTAAATCGCTAATAGAATTTTGGTATCCTTTTGCTTACTTGAAGAATATAACAAAGAGTGGTTTTGTTCTATCAAATGTTCACCTAACATGGAACATGCTGATCTAAAAATAATTAAAAAATAATATAAAAAATAATATTAAAAAATATATTATAAATTTATATTATAAAATAATATAAAAAAATATAAACTTATTTTTCTATCAGGTTATAACACTAGAATGTCCTACTGCATTAGTGTGGAATAGCGTTGGCGAAGGAAAAGCTCCATCTGTATTAAATGGTTCTCCTTTAGATTATTTATCATGTCCCCCTACAGCTTTACCATGTCCACCTGTGAGTGCAACTAATCCTACAATAAAACAATTGAAAATTGCTCAAAAAAATATTCGAGCAAGATCTCAAGCTGCTGAAGGAAAGTGGTCATGTGATAAGTGGCAGCAAAGCAGTGCTGGAATAACAACAACTAAAGTACTGGCAGCCTTAGATGCTTTAGATCGGCATAGTTTTGATAGAATGGATTCTACTAATTCGTTAGATACTTTGTATGCTAAAATATTTACATCACCTCCAAAAGATAATACCAATGAACGAGATACAAAAACGGAATATAATCCGCAACAAGATTCTGCTGTAGTTGAAATTCTATGCGAATGGGCAGTGAGCGCCGAAAGGTGGGGAGAGCATAGAGCAATGGCAGTTGCAAAGCTGCTGGAGAAACGGCAGAGTGAAGTTACTGGAGAAACAAACGATAACGATGATAAAGACAGCATATGTAGTAATGGAAATCCACCCGTGCTTCCAATTTTTCAATCATTACTTATGAAATTCTTGGACATGGATGCCCCGGTACTAGATAATACAACAACTCAGTCAAAAGTTCAGTTCACGAATTTGGTTCACTTATTTTCAGAATTAATTAGACATGATGTATTTTCACACGACGCATACATGTGTACACTCATCTCAAGAGGAGATCTCATACAAGGTAGGATAAGCTTTTTACAAATTTTTCCATCATCTATTACTGTAGATACATATTTTACTATCTTATTTCATTTAGGCCCTGTGGCTAGCAAACCTGGAACTCCGAGTAATCGAGAACAAATCGACGAAGACAGCTTGTTTACTGGGATAGATTTAAAACCAACAAAATTAGAGGTACCAGATCACGGACGAACGATGGATTATGATGACAGTAAAATTGACGATGATTTGGATAAATTATTACAACACATCAAAGAGGATCAACAAAATAGCATGGATGCACCTGATAGTCCTAAAGAAGATGCATTAGCTGGGCATGGAACTCAAGAAGGATTGGATTCAAAAATACCATCGAGTCACAGTAGACATTTATTGTATACAACGCATTTCCCATTACCACAGGTAAATTAATATTTGACTGAAACAATTTTATACAAAATTTAACATGTACCCTGTAATCTTTAAAGTGCTGTTGACATTAATTCTATAATATTATGTTTGTAGGATGAAACATGCAGTCAACATGACTGTAATCAACGACATGTATTATTGTATGGAGTAGGTCGCGTTAGAGACGACGCTAGACATATTGTTAAAAAAATGACGAAAGAAGTATGTAAATTATTCGGAAAAAAATTTAGTATTGACGTTGCAGAAGGTGGTAAAGTAAAGAAACATTCCCGAAGTGAATTCAACTTTGAAGCGATTACGCTGAAGTTTCAGAATCTCAGCTATTTTGATCAACACGTAGTGACGTGGCAATGCGCGACACAAGTTATAGAAATGTTGAATACATTTGCATTGGCTGGTTCGTCTTATTTGCCAGTCCAAGAACATGTAGCATTTCTATTTGATTTAATGGAATTAGCGTTAAATATATATGGCCTGATAGATGTTTGCATTCAAATACTAAAGGAATTACCAGAAGTTGAAACACAGTTGGGAATTAGAAACAGTCAGCTTGTTAGAAGCTATACTACAAGTTTAAGTTTATATGTTGTAGGAGTATTAAGAAGATATCATTGTTGTTTGTTATGTAAGTATTATTCATAACAAAATTCATTATTTTATAAAGTACTCAAATAATAGGAATGATAATTATATCTAACTTGGTTATTTTAGTATCTCCGGAACAAACAACAGCGGTATTCGATTTACTTTGTAAAGTTGTAAAGCATGTATCCAATCCTAGTGATTGTAGTTCTGCTGAACGATGTGTATTAGCGCATCTTTACGATTTATACTCGTCTTGTTCATTGCTGAAAACGAAACCACATGGAGTTGAAGCATTTAGCAATGCTTATCCTAAAATCCGAACGGCTCTCTACAGCACGTTACAACCAACAACGTCGAGTCATGTGTATAATTCACAATTTATGGTAGATGTTTTTACTAGTCCAAGACGCGGTGGAAAAATCGAACCTCAATGGGCTAGACAGTTAAACGAGACACCGGCGAATCGTTACAGTTTTGTTTGCAACGCAATAGTTGCAGTTTGCAGTGAGACGGATAATGATAAATTAAATGACATTGCGATAACATGCGCGGAATTAACAGCTTGTTGTAATGCACTTAACGCTGAATGGCTCGGAGTCCTTATGGCACTTTGTTGTTCTTCAAATAGCTCCGCCTTTTATATTGACGTGTTAAATCAGGTTGATGTACAAGACCTAAGTATACATAACTCTTTGGCTGTATTCACGTCAATTTTAATTGGTAAATTTTTTTAAATGATTTTAATGCATTATGTTATTTTAAAAAGTTGATAATGTACTAAAATAATATTTTCTATTTATAGCAAGACACTGCTTCTCATTGGAGGATTTTGTCGTGCATATAGCATTACCATCCTTAGTTAAAGCTTGTAATGAAGGTCGCGGAGACGCAGATATGGAAGCTGAAGCTGGAGCACGTTTAACCTGCCATTTACTTCTACGGCTTTTCAAGACTGTCGAATGTCCTCAACCGGCGCTTTATTCCGTGAGCACAAGCCCTCACCCTCTACCGAATGGAAATTCCAGGGGTTACAGTATAAAATTAAGTTGTGATAGACACTTACTGGCAGCTGCTCACAATAACATTAGGGTCGGTCCGGTTTTAGCTGTACTGAAAGCTATCTTAGTTGTCGCCGATGCAACTGCTGGTAAACAACCTCCAAAGAAACCAGATGTGCCGATAAATCATTCGAATAAAGGAGGAGGACCAGCTAGTGTTGGTGTTGGTGTTGGGGTAACTACAGGTGGACCAAGCGAATTGTCTATCAGTCATATCCTAGGTACCAGTGATATTCTAGGAGGTGGCGATGACTTGGGACTTGATCTAGCAATATCTTCATCTAGCAGCAGCGCTGGAATGACTACGGAAAATGTGAAAGGATTGTCAGACTTTGCGCAACATGTCCTCAGACAAATCTGCAGCCAAGAGTGGGTTTTAGAAAGATGTTTACAAAACCCAGAAGAACTTTGTCATCCCGATATGTTACTCGATAACATGCTGACACCGCGTCAAGCTCAACGGTTACTTCATATGATCTGCTATCCGGAGACTTCTACAGACGCATTTATTGACCAAAAGACTCACATAACAAACATTTTGGAAAATCTGGAGCAATGGAGTTTAAGAATGTCGTGGCTTGATCTGCAACTCATGTACAAACAATTTCCTCCAGGATCGAGCGATCTTTCACAGTGGTTGGACACCGTTGCCAAAGCTGCAATCGATGTGTTTCAATTGAATACTATGTCAAGTAAGCCAGATAAACGGTCTGGTTCGATATGGTTAGTTGCACCGCTTGTTTCAAAATTACCAAGCGCAGTGCAAGGTCGAGTCTTAAAAGTAGCGGGCCAGGTTTTAGAATCCGGTAATTGGTCAAAAACAGCGACAGGTCGCGAGAGAAGTAGATCGAAATCGCCATCTTTGTTTAATCATCAACCGTTTCTCTCGTTAGTACTCACTTGCCTCAAAGGTCAGGACGATCAAAGAGAGGGCCTTCTGATGTCTCTGCATTCGCAGCTATCGCAGTTCTTGAACATTAGCAAAGAGGAGAAAAATTTTGTTACCGAAGATCCTAAAACGAGAGAGGTGTTGCAAGATGCATTGCAATTGAGATTTAGTCTCGTCGGTGGAGTCTTTGACACTATACAAAGAAATACGACTGCTACCACAGACTGGGCTATTTTATTGGTTCAGCTGGTTAGCTATGGTGTTATAGATTTAAATAATAATTCTGGATTGTTTACTACTGTCATAGATATGTTAGCAACCCTAATACATTCTACTCTAGTTTCCGATTCGCAATCTGAGAAGGATGAAAATAAAAAACATTATCAAAATTTAATGAAAAAGTTGAAAAAGGAACTCGGCGATAGAAATTCTCCCAGTATTCGATATGTCAGACAATTGTTACCACTGCCAAAATTAACGATGGAAGTAATTACATGTGAGCCAGTTGGATGTTTGACAGACACAAAAGGAAATAAAATAGCTGGTTTTGATAGTATTGATAAAAAACAAGTAAGTTGAAGTATTTATATTTGTACTATATAATACTACACTCTAATAACAAGCAAAAAAAATGATATAAAAATATATGCATATTAAATTAGGGTTTACAAGTATGTGATTCCCAAAGGGTATCTGCATGGGAAGTATTAGAAGGTCATAAAAATCCAGCACCAATTTCCTGGGCCTGGTTTAGAGCAGTTCGATTGGAACGTAAGCCTCTTACGTACCAAAATGCTCATAAGCTTTTACGATATCATACACATAGTCAAATTAGACCTCCTAGCCATTACTTGGAGCCACCACCATTACCTCCGGAAGATTTAGAACCAGATAAAAAGGAATCAGAACCTGGCAAAGCTGATACACCAATGAGTATCGATTCTCCTGGAAGAGTAACAGGTAGTGTTGGCAATAGTGGAGTTAGTAATGCTATTACCAATGGCAAAGGGAAAGCTATGAAGACACGAAAGCATAGAAAGAATAGAGGAGCTGCTACACCTACTACACCTGTTTCACAACAAATTCAGGTTCTTTTTCTTCCATCTGACTTTTTAAAATATTTGTTTTTCAATTTTTTATATATTTTATGTGTTAAATAGCAGCCACCAAATCAACTACAACAAATGTCATTTGGAAATCAGCAAGTACCCGTTAGTCAACAACCTGGGATGTTTACTGGTCAACCGCCGCAACATCAACAACCTTGGTACACCAATCAACAACCTCATGCACCAGCTCAGCCATATGCATATGGACAACAATTACCACCAACTCCAGTTGGACCAAGATACGACAGACCAGGCATGAACAATCAATCAAAACAGGCGCTTTCTCACATGTTACGTTTACGGCTACCGTCCAATCAATTAATAAGCTCTCAGCAACAAGCAAATGCCGCACCTGTCGCTGGGCCAGGAGCATTCCAAGGAATGCAGAGACAACAATTCATCAGACAACAATTGAGAGCTCAACATGGAGCTCCAAATATCAATCCACAACAAGGAATGTTTGCTTCGCAACAGCAGCAACAACAACCGCAACAACAAGGAATTTACACTGGAATGCAACAGGGTAATTATATATTATAATTTATTATTTTATGTATAATAATTACTTTGGTAGTATAATATATAAAAATATAATAATTATATCTTTTAACAGGAATGAATCAAAATTATGCAGGATATGGGGGTCAACAAATGATGCCACAACAACAACAACAGCAGCAGCAACAACAGCAAGCGCCTCAACAAGCGCAGCAACAACAACAGTTGTTACAGCAGCAGCAGCAGCAACAAGGTTTAATGAATCAACAACAGAACATGATGTTTTCTAATCAACAGCAAATGATGGGACCTCAAAGGGCGCAAGAGTATATACCACAACAACGTATGCAACCTGGAGCTACGAGGCCACCGTACCTTCAGGTACCATTTAAAAGAAAAGTAGATAAAATGAATCTAATAAAAAAAGTATTTACTATAAAGAATCGAAAATTATTGTTGATATTCTTTAGGCTCCAAATGTTACAATGAATACAATGGGTCCAATGGGAGGTGGAGTTCAAAGTCAACCAGCACCACCATATCGGCAAGCCAGCGGAAAACCTGGTACAGTTGGTGTAACGGGAGTAGGCACTACTAACGTCGGCTTACAACAAAATCAACAATTCCAACAGGTAAGGTTTACTGTGCTATAAAAAGTTGTCCATATATCTGTGTGTATAATTGTTTACATTATTAGCAACAGGCGATAAACCAACAACGTATGAGACAACAAATGCTTGCGATGCAGCAACAACAACAACAGGCACAGCAGCAACAGCAAGCACAGCAACAACAACAACAACAAGGTAATGCCGGTGGACAACAGCCAACTCCACAATTAGTGACGCATTTACAACGGCACTTGAGTCAACCACCGCAACACTATCAGCATCAACCGCCACCCTATTAGTAATTTAATCTGTATATAATTAATGAATTTGTTGTATAATTAACATAAACTGTGTAGACTGGGTCAGAAGAATTATGTAACTTAATTTGCGGTGTGAATATATAAAGCGTGCCATTGCAGAGGCAATAAACAGACAAGAATTTTACAAAAGTCTTAAAAGCTATTTCTTTTCTTTTTTAACGTTAATATTGTGTATAATGTATGAAAAATAAGCAGTTATAATTGTTTAGAAATGTTGCGTAATTACTGTACTCTCAAACCAAATAAATTAAAATATAAATTTTCTTTTTGTAAGGCTAATAATAAATTAGATATAAATTACATAGAACTAGTGGTAATTTTAGCTACACGAAATACATATATATATTTAAGGCATACATAATTTATGTATAGATAACAAACAAACAATAGACAGCAAATAAACAATAAATTGAATAAAATTTAAATACTCGCTGGTAATATTAAAAAAATAATTATTATACGTATAACATTGTAAATATAAAAAAGGAAAACAATTTCTAAAAAAAGAAACTTTTTATAATAAAAAATTTACCTTATAATTAAGTTAATATAAATCAAATAAAAATTATACATATACACATATAAATTTTCTTGTCATATGTGTTACGAAATAAAAATTCTAAAATATAAAAATTGTTCATTTTATAACAATATTGTAAACATATTTTTATATGTATTTTGAAATTACAAATGTGTACGAAAATACAACTAATCTTATTTGTCATTTACCAAAATTGGTTAGGTCACCGTCATATAAAGTACTACAAATCGTTAAATCGTTTACATGACCGTGGGTTAGGTCACGGAGTTACGTATTCAATATAATAAGTGATTTAGTGTGATTTTATTTATAATTTTATATTTGTCTTAGTAACTAGTTATCTAATCTCAAAGGGAAAGGAATTATATAAAAAATCAAAATAGATATATAACAAAATAGAATTTATACATACGACAAGGATAGAAAAGAAATGTACAACAATGAGTAATACAGAAGAACTTATGACTGATATTTATAACACCTTAGTACAAATAAGATATCCAAAAATTACAACAGCTTTAGCAAACAATATAGAAGTAACAATTCTTAATGGAGAGAATCGACTTTCATTATTATCTTGGCTTTTGGCTGAGAAGTTTCCCTTGATAGCTTCCAAATTACAAAAGCTAAAAGGCGCCGCTTTAGAAGGTTTTATAACTAAATAACATTAGAAGTTTGTAGTTAAATAATATTTAATATATTCAATATAAAGACATTATCATTCTTTTGCAGAAGAGTTACTAAAATCTTATTCCGAAATTGGAATTTGTACTGATAAAAAATTATTTCTGGTTGGTGTCTTACATAATTTCTTTTTGTACTATTGGCAACAGAAAAATTTAAATTATTCTTTTGCAGGGAAATTGCCTGTTAAAAGAACAACTTCCAACTTTAAGATTATTATTGGACTTTATTAAATGTTTATTCCTTAAGTCTTTTGATACTGAATATGATGAAAAAGAATCCACTGATGATATATTAAACGTATGTAAATAAATACATCCAAAACATGTATGCATATGATTTGTATATTTACAGATATATTTTATATTAGGTCTATATCAATGAAGATTCAAATACGTTCACATGTAATGTTGAACCAAAGTTAAATTATTCTGAATCTATGGAGTATTTTGAAAATTTGCAAAAGGATTTAAATGAACATCAAGAATTATCATCAACTTTTGAATTTAAAAACGAAGAAGAACGTGTAGTGGAACAGGTTTTAAAAGTAATTTCATTAAAAAATTTATATAAAGTGATCTGTAACTATTGCTACAACTGCAAAAAGAATGATTTCTCATCAAAAAGTATCATTTTGAATGTGAGCTAGACATGAAAAAACTGTCTTAATTTTTCAGTTCATTTGTCATATAGAATCATTCCTTTGTTGGTGTAGTAGATGTTTTATAATACTCTATGTTTTTTGTCTTGAAATAATATATAAAATTATATGAAATACAGGATGAAAAAAAGAAAACTAATGAAAATGATCGAGATTCGTTATTTAATGAGGAAAAAAAGAATTTTATAGAAGCATATTCATCCATTGATTCATGGTCACCATTTAACACAAAAAGTGTGAAGAATAAATCATATTCCATGGATGCTGATATTAACGATATATATTCAAAATTTTCTTCTTTAACACAGGTTCTGTACTTTTATAGATCTTCTTACATTTAATACAATTAATATCAATTTATATAAATGCTATTTAATGTTTAGTTTCTACAAGCAAAGGAAGAAATATTGAATGCCAATATACCAAAAGAAATAGGGAAATTAAATACTCCATTGAATGAAACTGTTGAGAATATTGTTACACATACTGAAGAAGCTAAGAATGGATATGTGGATACTTACTGATTTGTAATATTAATTTTCTTTTAAGTAGCTTTTAAAATATCAATCTTTAAATTTATATTTTTGTATTCTTATAAAAATAAAAGCACTTATGGATATTAAAAAGATACTAATTCAATTAAAAATGTTTTATAGGTTTATTAGAAATACATGATAGTGATTTTACGATCTAGGTCGTTCTTTCTTTTCTTTGTAGAGTGCAAGTAGCGAAACATTAGCAACTTTCACTACTTTAAATCGAACTCCTGGAATGTCACCTACGGCATGACCTTTACGACCAAAACCTGCGACCAAAACTTCGTCGTTTTCCTCGATATTGTTCAAACAACCATCTCTAGGTACAAAAGCAGTAATTTTCTTGCCGTTTTTGATAAGCTGTACTCTCACACATTTACGAATAGCAGAGTTCGGCTGTTTGGCTTCTACACCACTAGAAACATACAAACACTTAATTAAAATTTGATACAGAAATTCATTTCAATTCAGAAATTACTATAAATATGATATAGTAAGAGATTTAATAATGTAAATATACATACACTTTTTCTAAAACAATACCCTTAGCATGAGAAGCACCACCGAATGGATTGGCCTTCCATCTCGTTCCCAAGTGAGCTTTCTTATAATCTTTATCATTCCATCGTTGATCCCGTCTGTGATTTACATGCTTACGTGCGGTACGAAGACCACGAGGTTTACCTGTAAACCAAAACGTTAGATCATTAATACATTTCATTTTCATTTTGTTATATCAGAATTTTCTATTAAATATTTAACGAAATTATAATGAAAACAAATTAAACAATCGATGAGAACAACACATATTTAATAATATAAGCTTTACACTTTTAAAAACAATATAATTTTAACATCGATTACTTACCCATCTTGTTCGTTGTTCTATACAACCGGAAGAGCTCTATCTTCCATTAACGGAAATGCATATGAACTTCAATTTTACCGTCACATTTAAATCAAAAATACGTTTGTTGCAATAAATGTAGCAATAGATCAATAAATATAAATGTTAAAAAATAAGTTACTATTTTTCTGTATTTTATTAAATATTTTATTAAAATCTTATAAATATGTTAAAATTTTATGTTATAAGTATGTTAAATATTTTATTAAAATCTTATAAGTAAGAACGAGCGAACTTATCTAAATATTCTTTTTATTTATTATAATACGAAAAATACATTTTACACGTAATATGAAAAAATATACTATTAATATATATGTCTGAAATACTTTTCTAATTTTTAAAATTAATATATATTTTTTCTCTTATATATATGTACATTGCAGTTGCCACATGAAATTATGAAATTTAAATTTTTATAAATTAGATGTATGAGCACTTCTAATTGCATCATAATAGGGTTTGTCATTTTTGGAGGATTTGTGAACATACATACAAAATGAGATTGGGAAAAATGCATAAGAGATTATATTTTATTATAAAATCAAGTAAAAGATTTTATTATTTTAATATCTAATAAGCATATTTGCAGCTAAATTTATTTACATTATATATTTACAATTATGTGACAAAATAAGATTTGTGTACTTAATTAAATAAGATAATATAATATAATTGAATATTAGAACATAAGGTATTTTATTCAGTTAAGGTAAGATATTGAACTAACCAATCAATAAAAAAGCAATAAATAAATAAGAAAATAAATAAAATTTGAGTGTCAGAATGTAAAATCCAGTTGCCTCTTTGTAAAATGATCTTAATATGAAACATGTCGTACACACAAATTGCACTTCCGGAAAATTGAGCTTTGCATTATTGATGATGGTGATATTCACTCCACTAGTCTGTTTGAAAAAAGAAGAGATTTAATAATATATAATTGTATGGATGAAATTACAAAAATATAATTTAAATATACCTTGGTTTCTTTAGAAATTCATCGTCCTGTGCTTTTTCATCTTCTTTCGACTGATCCATAAATAATGTACGATTCAACTAAAGATAATAATGATAGATTATGAAATAATTTTAAATGATTATTATTAGAAGGAATAACAAGCTTACATTTCTTTTATCTCTATTTTGACATTGGTCTTCCACACATTTACAATTATTGCCACATATAATTTTGTTTTTACGACAACGACAAATTCGTGTAGCACAACTCGTTTTACAATTGCATTTTGCATCGCCATCTGATGTCCGTTTCAATGAATTACGGTCAAGTGATGAAGATTTTGTTGTATCCTGAAAATAAAAATTATATTATTTAGAATTAATAATATAAAGAATATTGTTTTAAATATCAAAGATAATAAACTCTTAATTTCAATGAATTACCAAAAGATTCCGTATACGATTATAAAGTGGTGTTCGTGTCCAATCCGGATCTTTTTCAACATCATCTTCAATGGTACTATCATCTGTTTCAGATTGAATATCTTCAACCTGTACGTCTTTAACAGCTTTGGGTTTCACATTTTCCTTGTTCTGAATTTTACGTGGGAGCTGAAAAATTTACAAAACAATTTATAATATTTTAGTGGAGAATTAATTTTATCAGTAATAAAATTAAGAGCATATATTAACTGTGTGTTCTAGTTCTTCGCATTTTTGTTTGTAAAATTCCAATTTTTCTCTTAGTTTACTGTTATCTTCACTTTCGTATTCTTTAATATTATGTGTATCATTTAATGCAAGTTGTTTTGACATACGCCTTTCTTTCTCTCTGACCCGGTATTCGTTCAAACGTGCTTGCAACAGTTCATATTGTCCCTAAAATTACGCTTATTATTAGAAACATAATAATTTTAAATTAGTTTGTTGATATTGAACTTAAAAGAAACTTGTCTAATTTATGTAAACTTTTAAATAGTCTATAGTTTTCAAATATACAAACCTGAAGCTCATTGTATTCATATTCCTTTACACATTGCTTTCTTCTACTCTCTGTAACATGTTTAAATAATAGTTCAAGAGCAATTTTTGCTCCTTCCATTGTATGTACTTTTTGCCATCTTGTATGTGCTCTACTTTCTAAATAAATACACACGTATATAATTAATAGTTGAACAAAGGAACTTACTACATTAACACGTATATCGTACCATTTAGCGAATGGAACATTTACCTTGATCAGATTCAACTATTTTTTGCTGGAGATCGGTAATTTGTGTATTACGTAAATCTAGGAATTCAGTAAGTTCAGCAATTTTGGTCCCATTTACATCATCATCGTTTTGAAATTTTTCTAACATGCACGCCAATGATGCTCTATCTTGCATTAATTTTTCGAGAGAATATTCTGCATCAATGGTGCTCACCGATATTTCTATTTCCTGAGTTAACCAATTTTGAATTTTATCAGTATTAGTATTCATCTTTTCTTTTCTCACTCTTTTTTGCAAATCTAAAGCTTCCTAAAAGTAAAGTAAAAGAAAATAATTAATAAAATTAAGTAAAATAAAATTAATTATTGTTCAATTAAAGCATTACAAACAAAAATCTTAATTCATTACCTTCAGTCTTTTATTAACAGCAAAAGCTTCTTCCATCTTTCTTTTGAAAACGGTTTCTTGTTTACTATGCCACAATTTTAAACGTGTCACTTCGTTCATTTGCTTTCTATTTTGATTTTTTAAACGGTTCAGTTCTTTTTCCTTTGATTCCTTCCATTTTGTAAATCTATCAGATTCATTGCGCATTTGTCTAATTAATTTTATTCTTGTTTGCTTTAACACGTGCATTTCGTTTGATAAATTCCTTATTTGTTGATCTTGCTTTTCTTTCGTTTTAACTATCCTATCTTGCTCTGATATCTTTCGCCTTAATTCTGTTATTTTTTTCTCTAATTCTTGTACCTTTTTACGTCTATTTTCTGCCAATCTGTAAAACAAACAAAATAAATTAAAAAACTTGAAGAAATGAAGAAAAATTTTAAAAATAATAGTTATTGTCCTTAATGAAAATTCTTACTTTGACTTAGCATTATTTGCTTGTACATTCTGTAGAGCTTGCAGAAGTTCTTCCTTTTCTATCTGAAGTGTTTTTATCTCTTGCTCCATTTCCTGTATTTCTTTGGAATAATCAATTGTTAGAGATGAGCTTTTTAAAAGCTGATGTATAAGACTCTCCTTAATAGCAAGTTCTTTGTTGATATTTTGAACTTCGTCATTCCTCTTAGCTTGGAGCAAAGTATGTTCTTCCTGTTTTTCATGAAAATCATCTAAACTATCTGGAGAACATACTTCATCCATACACATCTGTTCTGGATCGTCTTCAGAGTTTATTGTAAATGTGTTTGCATTATCAGACGATATTTTTATGAGTTCTTCGGATGTTTTCTTCTGATCGTTTTGAATATCTATTTATCATAAGTAAGGAAATATTTTTAGAAATCGTATATCAATAACTTTTCCTTATGTTACTTACCAAGAATTTTTAAATACAAAGCTTCCAGTCTTGAACGATGTTCATTATGTTTATTAGGATCTTTATCAAAATCATCTAAAAGTTTTTTAGATTCTTCTAATATCTTTATCATGTCAGTCTGAATTTTTTCTCTAGCTTGCTCAGCTAGTTCTGCCCTTTCATACATAACTACAGCCTCAATTAAATTACTATTTAACTTTTCCGTTAAATCCCTTATTTTTTTTTGTAAACATTGGTTTTTTGTCTGGAGTTCCTGATGTTCCAGTGGACATGAGACCTTAATTTCATTGTCTACCAAAGCAAGTTTTAATTCTTGTACTAGTTTATTTAGACGATTTATTTCTGCAATTTGTGGATCTTGATTAACTACAGGTTTATTTTTTATTTTACATGCTCTATCTGCGTATCTTAATGTGCTTAGAGTTTCATCCAAGTTATAATCTAAAAGTATTTTATATAAAATATAAGTTATTTTGAACATTAGTATTAAATACAAATATTTCAAATTTTATGACAATAATAACCTGCAGGACTAACGCATGCTATCATTAATGTTATGGAATTTCCACCAAGAGAATCTTGCAATAATCTTGTGAGTTTACTGTCTCTATAACCAACATATGCTGCAGGGCCACCCTCTCCTAATTGAGATATAACATTACCCAATGCTAACAAACCTCTATTTATATTAACTCCTTCTTTAAATCTTTCACCAGTTGCTTGTGTTTTTTTACTACGTTCAGATCCAGCTAAATCTACCAAATGAAACTTTGCAGTTGTTGCTGTATTGCTAGATTATATTAAAATAGAAAAGAACAAAATATTTAAATATATTATAAATAAATCTTATTTTGTAATTTCTAGATATATTGCTTACAGGTCATTCTTTTTATGTTGATATACACATAAAGTGTATATTGCATGACTTCTGCTACTTTGTGCATTCATTGCAGTAGCACCTGTAGCACGTCCTAAAGATCCTTGTGTCAAACAGTTTAATGCTTCTGTTGCAGTTTTAACTTCTTTTGCTACAAGTCCAGCAATCTTTATATTTTTACCATCATCTCTGATTTCAACAATAGACTGATTTCTTTGTTTATCAGTTAATAAATCGTATAATTGTTCTTGATAAAGTTCCATAAACGAAACTGTAACTTTAAAACTCCAATCTTCCTTTGATGAAATTATATCAAATATATCATTCACCGATCTAGGTATAATGCCCATGTCTTCCTCTTCAATGTAATTTGTACCCATTGAATGAGTTTTACCACTTCCCGTTTGACCATAAGCCAATATAGTGACATTATAGCCTGCAAAGAAGGTATATAAATACACTACTACATTAATTGCAAAAATAAACTATAATTACAGTATTTTGCAGAATTATGTTTTAATATAATTTTACCTTGAAAAATATTTTGTACCATACTTTTAACAGCCGTATTATAGAATTCCTCTTGAGTAGCATTAGGCGGAAATACGTAATTAAATGTAAAAGCTTTAGCTGTATTACATACAACAATTTGAGGTTCACCAGGAACAACATCTAAGCATGTTTGACATCCTCTTTCATTTTCACTTTTTATTAATGGACGAATGCGAACAGCAACTTTAACTGCATCTTCATTCATCTGGAATAAAATGTTTATCTTTTAATGTATATGTTTGTTTTAAAAAACTTATTAACTTTGATCAATCTATTGATGCATAACGTCCTTATGAATTTTGAGAAGACCTTTTTTAATTACTTTATTGTAATGTGTATGTATTATATGTGTTTTAGATGCATATATATTATTAGTTTTGTAAGTATAAGAAGTAGGAAAGATATATACGCGGTCCAACCAATACTACATGATAATGGTCATAATATAGTCTAAATAAAAGTTCCTTTGTCTGAGGTTGATCTAAAAGTCATTGAAGAATCCTTTTCTCTAGATCCAACGTTAAACATTAATACATGTTTACCCCACTATAAGTAAATAAGATAATGTACTAATTATACTAATTGTATAATACTATATATACTAATTGCATTAGTAAGAAATAAATTTCACTGTTCGAAATATTTTATCTCTGGAAGATGCATAATCCTGTTGAGACCTATGTTTCATAATTCTTGGAAGTCCACAATCCTATTAAAACCCACGTTTTGTAACCATTATTCTTTACAACCATATAAGCTTTACCAAAATATTCTAATAAATACTTATATCATTTCACTTAGAACATATTCATTTGTAACGATTACCTGATTTACCCCATAAACTTTAAACAAGACTTTGTTAAAAATAATCATAATTAATTACCTTTGAATCGTTCACCGTGAAACAGTGATGTCTTTATATAAATTATACCTTATTATACAGTAGCAATAATAACAAAAATTATTTTTTAATCACGGTGGATCGGAGATGAATATGCTGAATCAGTTAATTTTAAACTTGAACAGAGTCTGCTTGAAATCGAATTAACCGTTGACCGTTACCGATGTATTTGAAATTGTGCGGTTTCAAATAAAATATCCGATTCGCATGTAAGTTTCTTCGACTATAATTTAATACTTCTAATTGGTCGACGGAATTTATGAACCCTATTAAAATTAAATATGGACAGATTTTTATTAATATGATGAAAGTTAAATGAATGTGTGTAAAAAGCATAAATTAAGAACAGAAAAATAATTTCTTTTTTCGTTAAAACGTATTTTCTTATCCTTAGTATATCTAATTCTCATGCATGGGAAATGCATACTTGTAATACTGGCATTAAGGTATTCAGTGTAAAATTTTCACGTATGTATTTAATAACATAATCATTACATGTTAAGCAATAAATAAAACGATTGCAGTAAGTATAATTTTATGTCATTCTATAATTACAACACATATATACGATACATATATTACAATATATATATACCTGATATATAATTAACATATGTGCCTACTTGAAAGAATTACGGTAGATTACAAATTCATACGTCAACTACTATAACATTTGATTTGTGATAAACTTTCGTACAAATTAAAATAATTTATGGCTATATATTTACAGTAAAAAGGGGCGCGGCCTTGATCATACAATTGGAAAACGACTACATTCAAAAATTGCTGATTGTTTATTTTTAAACCTATGGGAAAACTTGACATAAGTGATTTTTATAAAAAGTGAATAAAAGTGTAAATTATTATAAGAATTAGTGATAGGAATGAATGGTATCTGACTATAATATTATGTGACAAATTTTTTTTATAAAATCAATGTAGGATTGACGATATTTTTCTACTGTTTTTGGATGGCCTACAATATGGCTCTTAGGTCATTTTTACATATAGGTGATAGTACATATAAATGGTAAGATAGTTTTTTATATCTCAAATTTTTATGTTCATCAATGATTTCATATTACTTACTTATAATTATATATTTTTTTTCAGTGTTTTTACTGCAATAAAGTTTAAACCTAAATTATATATAGTTAAAGGATATAAACAAATTAGAAATTTTCATAAGTTCAGAGGTAAAACAAAACTATCACAATCATCAAATTCACTATCAGAAGAGTTACTTAAAAAGCAATCAGAATATTTTCCCAATTTATGGAAACCATTTACCTTTACTATCATAGTAAGAGATTGTTAAGATATTAAATTTTATTTCAATTTATACTAAGTTAATTTAAACATAATCCATTGTTTTAATGTTATAAGTTTTCTTGTGTTTAATTCAGTTTAGTGCAACAACATTTATTGCGACTGCCATTTGGGAATATGAACGTGTCAGAGATAAAACCTATAGGATAATCAGAAGTTACAAACAATGGGGAATACATGTTTGTATATTGAGATTCAAATATAGATTTATTAAAATATTTTTACATATTACTTTATTTAGCGAACAGGATGGAGACATACAATGGAAAATTGGTGGAAAAACTTATCAGAAGGAGAAAGAATATTTATTCCTATATGTTTCTTAAATGTGTTGGTATTTTTGTCATGGCATATACCAGCATTTCGATTGACAATGTATCGATATTTTTCATGCACTCCTACCACTAGTGAGTAATACATATCTTTAAAAATATTTATTATAATGTAGGTATATATAAGAGTATTAAATTCTATACTATTAATCAAGGTAGATGTTGGCCAATGTTGTTTGTGACATTTTCCCATTGTTCTCTTCTTCATTTAATAGTCAACATGTATGTATTATATGGTTTCTCTAAAATTGCTGTGGCTCAATTGGGTAGAGAACAATTTTTGGCACTTTATTTAATTAGTGGAGTAGTATCTAGTTTTTCAAGTTATTTATATAAAGCTGTTGTTGGAATAAGAGATCCTTCTTTGGGAGCTGTGAGTATTGATTAAAATTTAATATAAATATGATTTTAAATGTAACAATATTCATACTAATAATTGCAACATAGTCAGGAGCAATAATGGGTGTCTTTGGATTTGTATGTACTCAGTTTCCAAATGCATACCTATCTATTATTTTTCTTCCAATGTTCAAATTTACAGCGAATACGGTATATATAATTTCATTTTAACTACATAAAGTTTGAGTTTTATATGTGAATTAGATTATATATCTTTTACTAAAAATATCTATGTGATCAGGTCATGAAAGCTGTAATGGGTTTGGATACTTTGGGATGCCTTATGCGTTGGCAACGTTTTGATCATGCAGCACATTTGGGTGGAGCATTATTTGGAATGTAAGCCCTTGTACAAAATTTATAAAAATTTATATATTTTCTTATATTCTTATATATTCTTTGTTATAGATTTTGGCAAATGTGGGGTAGTGCCAATATATGGCAAAAACGTGAACCAGTATTAGTATTTTGGCATCAAATCCGTGAACCACCTAGATCTAATTAATACCTCCTTGTTATAAAATTGATACTAATACATATTATATATTTGTAATATTACGAAAAATTTTGAAAGTTAGAAGTGGAATTATATAAGAAAGAAAATACATTTATTTTGTTCTTTATAATTTATGATAAAATTATTAAAAATTTTATAGTAATGAAGAAGACACACAATTTGGGATACACGGGCTTGGGATGGATTGGCAAAATTTGGGTGGAACAGGTGAGATCTCAATTTATTAGATTTCGATATTACTCAAGATTCCGAGAGTCATTTAAAATCGATTCGGTAATAATTAATCAGGAATGATACTATCCTTTCCTAATAAGTAGATCTTGGTTTCCTGAACAGATTGCATCTGAGTTCATGCTTACATATAGGATGTTCCGTTTAAATGAGAACAGTGGAATACCTCATAAGGGATTGAAGTTATTAAAAAAATGTTTTAACAAAAGTTTGTTTGATTCGAAAGGGAACGTCATATGGTACAAATTATTTTTTTACGGGTCGAATAGTGGGAAGATTTTAAGATCATCATTTTTCTAAATAGGGTCATATTTTTTTTTAATAGGGAATCACCCGATCTCACCTGAATTTTTTTGATTCGTACGAAAGCTTGGGTTCCCAAGTCTCGGAAGGATTCCACATACTATATACACAGAATAAAAATAAATAATTATTATATTTTGCATATGCATAATTTATATAATTAAATATATCTCTTTTGAGCTATTATTATTATTATTATTATTATTATTATTATTATTATTATTATTATTATCATTATTGTAACGTTTATTTTTATTTAAGATTTACTTTTCGATGACAAACATATTAAAAAAAAAAAAAAAAATAAGTACATATATTAAATTAAGATTTAAGATATTTTACATGATGTTTAATATGATCTTCTATGAATGTAGATATAAAAAAGTAACTATGATCATAGCTTTCTTGAAATCTAAGAACTAGAGATAATCCAGCATCTTTTGCAGCTGATAGTAAATTTTCTGGTAGTAATTGTCCATTTTTCAAGAACTTATCTTCTTTTCCCTAAAATTATATACTCATTTATTACAAAACTTTATTTCATAATATAATATGATAGTATAATACCTGGTCAACCAAAATATCCAAAGGAGGTCCATTGTACTTTTTAACTAATTCTGTAGCATCCCATTCTCTCCATGCAGCATTAGTTTCTGTTCCACCCAAATAACCAGAGAATGCCTTTTTCCCCCATGGACATGAAATTGGATTACTTATAGGTGCAAAAGCAGATACTGTTTTGTATAAACCAGGATTTTTTAAAGCACATATTAAAGCTCCATGTCCACCCATACTATAGAATTTATAATAAAATTATATGCAAAGATTCTCATTATTAAAAACTAATGAATAGATCAACTTAGAAACTAAGTAATCCAATTATTAAATAATGGTTGTCCCACTGTTTACCTATGACCCATTATGGATTGTTTGTCTGGTAAAACAGGAAATTTTTCATTAATCAAAGCTGGTAGTTCCTTAGTAACATAGCTATACATTCTGTAATGTTTTTTCCACGGCATCTTTACTGCATCAACGTAAAAACCAGCACCAGTTCCAAAATCCCAATCATCATCTTCTCCAGGTATATTAAGATTGCGAGGGCTAGTATCAGGTGCAACTAAGATTACTCCTTGTTCAGAAGCATATTTTTGTGCACCTGCTTTCTGAACAAAATTAGCTTCTGTACATGTCAAGCCAGATAACCAATAAATGACGGGTACAGGTCCTTCTTCCACTTGCGGTGGAAGGAAGATTCCAAAATTCATTTTACATCCCAATTCATAGCTGTATTATAAAAAAATTGGTTACATTTTACTCCAAGAGACTAAAAATTATTGACTTTTTTTCTGCAATTTTGTAGTTTCCGACGTATAGAATACGAAAACACGCGTTTTAAGGCGAGGAATCAACTATTTCAAAAGTTATTACTATGTGAAATTGAGCATTTTTAGAATATTTTACACGTTAAATAATCTTGCGTTTTAATAATTTTGATATAAAAAATATATTATACAGTACCTTTCGTGCGAATAGACTTTCTGCCATCCGCTGAAAACTTTGTTGCTAGAAACTTCGGTAATATCTGGCATCTGGAAACATTTTTCCATGTTAGAACTAATTAAATTTTTATATTTTAACTACTTTTAAATATATTTCAATAATTTTGTTTGAACATCGTTATTTCATTCATTATCAGAAGGTTATGTAGGGTTAATAAAAAATTGAAATCATTTGGCACATTTGAAATCTTATATTATTTGAAATAAAAAGGAAAAAAGAAAGGTTTATTTTATTAAACTAATTGTTTTTTTTTTATTCTTCCTTAATTTTGTAATATATTTAAAATATAAAGTAGGTATTATTGTGATTATCATACCTTTTATTATAATGCGAAAAATTACGTACAATATTTGTGATTTGCCACGGACTTTGAATAGTTATGAATTATAAAACTCTTAATATAATAAAACTATCAGTTATACATAATCAACATGATGCATGCGTAATCAAATAAATTGATAACAGTTTTGGGAAACACTCGTATATGCTGAATCTATAGTATAAGTTATGTATACTTCATTGTGATGAAAGAAAGTAATGTAACCTAAAAGTAATTAGTCGGTATCTTAATATATATTAAATGGGTTTCATATTTCTAAAAGTCCCGTTTTTGGTGATAAATCATTTTTCATTAACATTTTTAATTATCTTTTAAATATTGCTTAAAATTCTTATTTTACATGCTATTCTTGGTAAATATATATAATAAGAAATAAGTTAATATACAATGTTTAAAAAATTATATTAAAAAGTTTTTTTCATTGATTGTACTTGTATGGAAGCTTCTACAGATAATTGTTTCTGCTTTATATTCTTCCTTGATGTACTTTGTATTGGAACAACTGAAATATAATAATTTTGGATGACTGATAAATGTTTATAATTTAAATTATTATATATGCTTTTATGGACATACTTTCAAATTGTGGTTCTATATTGATGACATTTCTACTACTTCCCTTAGATGATCCATAGACACTTTCTCTATTTGTACTTTTTGGTAAACATTCTGATAAGTTTGTATTACTATGAGAATGATTGGATCCTGGCGATTGGCCAAATAAATTTGTAGGTAACTCTATATTCTGTGATGCTAATAATTTTTTAATGTAAGGCTCAACTTCTATATGGTGAACTGTAAATTCTGCAATATCTTGCAAAGCAATGGAATTTTGTTCTTGCAGTTCACGTAATTCTATCTCTTTCTATAGAATGTAAATTAAGATAAGTTTATATAATATATTTTATAATTACTATAAAACACATTATGTAGTTTACAAACCTGTTGTATGAGCACGGTTTTGTCTCCTGTACTTTCATACAATCGTTGAATACTTTTGTGGACATTCTGTAAACTTTTATCAGCTCTTGATATTTTTTCTTTTTGTTCATAAATGTGATGTTTCAAGTCAGTTAAATATTGATTTTTATTTTCTTTGCATTCTTGAGTTTCCTCTATATTTTCCAGAATTTTCACATAGTCATTTTGTATTTTCTATTAAAATCATTTTATTTTGTGATTGGATATACTTTTTATTTTTTAAGATTATGTTCAACTAAGTACATTGTAGAATACCTGCATATTTTCAGTTAAACACTGTAATTCTTCCTTTTTCTGCTTCAAATGTTGTTCTGCATTGTGCAGTTCTTCATCCAATTTTTTATGTTCTTCTATCTCCGGTTTATTTTGATCATCTGTTGTTAAGGATACCTTATATTTGTCATTACAAACATTTATTACTCGTAATGTATTTTCCATGGCTTGTATTTCATCTTCAGTTTTTCTTATTGTTTCATCTAATTGATCACCCTGTTCTTGTAAAAGATATCTTTCTTGTGCACTTTGAATCTTCATATGAGTAGTACTCATTGGAGTTCCATCAGGATTAGTACCTAACAATGCTATGTAATTGTCATACCTTGCCTGTAATTGCTTTATTCGTATTTTTCTCTCAGCAATAGCACTTCTTAATTCTGAACATTCACCATCTGCAATTCTTTTTTGTACAATTAGAGATTCCTTCTGTACAACAATTTCTGCTTTTCGTTCCCGCATTGCCTAAATAATATTATCAAAATTTTATGTTACTTTGATATTTTAAATTGCTAATTATTTAATATTTTTATTAATGTTAAAAGTATTATTCTATGAAAAACGTACTGCTTCCAATTCAAGTCTATATCTTTCCAAATCATAAACATTTTCTCCTATATTACACATCATTTTCTCCATTTGAGAAACTCTAAGTCGTAGCATACTTTCTTCTACTTGTTTTTCCTCATAACAATTTTGAGCAGCTTTTAATTGTTTTTCTCCTGCATTCATTAGAAGAACAAGATCTTGTTTTTTATTTTGTAAATATTCTAATTCATTGTTATCTTGTGCTATACTATTTGAAATTTTCCTCATATTATCCTATACAATAAGCAAATAGGTTCAGTGTATTATTTAATAAATAAGTTATTTTGAAACAACTTACTTCTAAAGTGGCAATCTGTTTTTGCAATAACTTAGACACTTTTATTTTTTCATCTAAAGTGTTTTGAAGATCTTCAATCTTTTTTTGTTTTTTCTCAACTTCAGACTTGTTATATTCAAGCCCTTTTAATCTGTTCAATTTCATCTCATATTTTCGCACTTCGAATTCTGCTTGGTATGATACTTCCTTTTTATCCTCTAAAATATGTTCTTCTTTGGTATGTAATTTGTCTAAATATTCACATTTTTTAGATTCCTTTTCATATTCCATCTTTAAAACTTTATTCTCATTTTGTAAGTCTTTTATTTGATTCATTACACGTAAATTTGCCATTTGTAATCGATTCATTTCTTTAGTCATTTTGGTCTTTTTTTTCTCTTGCTCCTATATTGTTTCATAATATATTGTTTTATTTTATATAACAACAATTATTTAGCAATAAATACCTCTATCATTTCTTCTAGTTCTTTTGCCTTTTCTTCAATGTCCACTTTTTGATTGGTAACGTCTTGCAATTTTGCAGTTAAATCTATTACTTGTTTATCTATTTTCTCTATTTTTGCATTTTTAATTTGAATTTGTGATTTCTTATGTTTTATGTCAGCTCTTACTTGCTGCACACGTTGTGTCAACTCTTTCACAATACCTTTTTGTAAAACAAGCTAAAATTTTAAAATAGAGAAAGATTTTAAGTAGGAGGACTTTAGAAGTACTTTAACTTGATCGATTCTTACTTGATTTCCGTATGAAGTAATCATTTCTTTCATGTTGCCCTGTTCTTCCTTCATTGTAGTAAGCTCCTTTTCTAATTTTTTAATTGAATCTTGAACTTGCTTATTATTCTCAATTTGCTCCATCAAGAATTTTTCTGATTCTTGAAGTACTTTTTTTTTATCTTGAGAAATTTCGTACAGTGCTTCGGTTTCCTTGTCAAATAATTTATTATAATTACTATATTACTTACAATTAGTATAGTTAAAATTTAATTGAAGCTAATAAGTATAATAAATAACAAGAAATATTTAAATTTTACTAAAACTATTGTTTAATATAAGGACATAATGAAATGTTTAGTTATACTTGAATGACTTTCTTGATATCATTATTTCTTTGTTGTAACATGATTACGCTTTCTTTCCATTGATTAAACATTTGCCGGTATTCTATCAATGCTTGATTATACAATGCAGATGTTCGATTAAGTATAATCTCCACTTCCCGCGCTTCATTAGTTGTTTTAATAATCGAATCACGATATGTTTGCAATTCTTTGCTAAGTTTCTGTCTTTTTAATTCCAGTTCCTAAATAACAGAAAAATCAAATAAATACAATGAAATCTTTGTATGTATATTACACTAGTGCTTTATTTTTAAATTTGTTTACTTTTCTTTTACCTTA
Source organism: Bombus terrestris (assembly GCF_910591885.1). Lineage (NCBI taxonomy): Eukaryota > Metazoa > Arthropoda > Insecta > Hymenoptera > Apidae > Bombus > Bombus terrestris. Next base: position 7,040,903 of record NC_063277.1, read on the forward strand.
TATTCTTTTAAGTCTTCTTTCATATATTGTGCTATTAATTCATTATTATTTTCATTTTCATTTAATATTTCCTCCATTTCTCGTAGATTCTTTTCATCATATTTTAGTGTATTTTTCGACATTTCTATTTTCTTCATCATCTTTTGTAATTCTTTTTCAGTGTTTGTTACTATCTCATTTACTTCTTGCCATTCTTTTTGAAAACGTCGCGCCTCTTGGCGAAGGCTCGTTTCAGTGTTACAACTCAATCGGTAATGATGGTCTTCAGTTTTAAGTTGCGCCGAATGAGCGATTAAAAGTTTTTGATTTATATTCTGCTCTGTTATTAAATTGTTAATATGCTTTTTCATCATCTTAATTCGTTCCTCCGTTGATTCGAGTTTCGTACTTAAATTTTCCTTTAGTTTCATTTTCCTCTCAATCTTTTAATAAAAAATTATGTATAAATATTATGAAAAATTAAATAAAGTAAATATAGCATACGTAGAAAATAATAGAATAAGTAATATTTCAAGCTATTACTTACATTACTTATATATTTCTATAAATAAATAATAGTACCAAACTAATTATTTATTATAATAAATATTTATTCATACTACTGTGCAAAAATTTACTGTGCCTAAAACTGAAGCGTGCAACAGAACAGACAAAAGAATTTATACATAATGTGCAAAACACGAGTGAAATTAGTATAGCATAAATGATTGTATTACTTCTTCTTCTAATCGTTTATTTTCTTCATTTGCTACCGGTATTCGAAATCCATCATTCCACCCTAACTCAGTCAAAACTGCATCGATGTTATTATTCATAGCCATATTTAGTTTTGATTCTTCGTTTAAACAATGTTCTAAAAGATAAATTGACGCACGTTTCAAAGATTTAATGTATAGAAAAAGCGTTTATAGTATGCCGTCATGGTAACCATGTTTTATCGATAACGGTAGTGCGTAAATTATAGCAAATTTTTTATTTATTTTATGACCATTTTTCAGTCTTGTTGCAAAAATATGTATGTTGGTTTACGAATTATTACAATAAATACATATATCTTTCCTAATATGAAATTTGTATGGAATTCGAGTTCGAATTTATTTTTTCTCCTAGATTACATATTTATTTTCAAGAGATCGCGTTTTCAAGGGTTATTTACTACCAGAGAGGAAATTGTCTTTCTGCTACTATCTGCCTTTATTATGCCCAGCCAGAGAAAAAATTCCTCTCTGCTCCAATGTAAGATATTCCCTGTGCTGAATTTATATCTTATACCAGCTTATACTATATAGCATACGGCCAAATAAATAGCTTTGATACTTGCTAGGGAAAACTTTCCGAAAATTGAGCTGTGAAAAATCAACATGGAAGACAATAAAGTTCTTGTTCTTGCGAGACAGATATAGATGAGTAGAGTGTTTCTGTCTTTATCTGAGACATTCATACCATGTCACGCATGCGCAGAATAAGAACCTTCTTGTTTCCCATGTTGATTTCTCACGACTCAATATTCGAACAATTTCTTCTATACTTTCGATATATGAATATCGCTTAGTCTTAAGTCTCTGTTTATATGATCGTGGCATAGTATATGTTTTCTAAATTCCTTAAGGAAAGATAGTTATTTTATTGATAAAGTTGCTTAAACTGGTATACATGCTGATATGTAACTAGATATAGTGGAAACGTGTTTGCTGTGTTTGACGTGAGACGAGAGTAGAAAAATATTGGAAACAATGGCGGACGAAGAATTACCAGCGGGTTGGGAAAAACGTTTAAGCAGATCTACTGGTACGTTAATTTATTGAGTATTCAAGTAATTATCTAAAAAATACTTTAAAAAAATTAATTATTTACTTCATTATCATATTTTTTGTATTAGTTATGGTATTTCATTGTATCGGCTCTAGTATGGAACATACGGCCGGCATTTTTCCGGGAAACTTATATTACGCTTGCTAAAAGTTTGTTATTACAAACATAGTTGTTAACAAATTACGAAAATTTAACGAATGTATACGTTTTTTCTTTTATTGTGATAATATTACAGTCATTCACGAAACTAACATGGCATTAAATGTTTTGAAAAGTATATAGTTTTATTACGTCAAAAATGTTAAATAACTTGTCAATTTAAATAGGTATTAATAATTTGATAGCTTTTATTTGTTATAAATATGATAATTTGTATAATAATATTTATTATATTCTAAGATATTTTGTAAACTATTTTGTAAACTATAATAATATAAAGCAGTATATTTAATATAATATAGACCATGATATATATTCCCTGACTTAAAACATCCATGATGTACTATTAATCAATATATTTTTTTATAGGACAACATTATTATTTAAATGTTTATACTAAAGAAAGTCAATGGGATAGGCCAGATAAACCAGCTGATCCATCTGGAAATAATAAGGGAGATGGTCCAGAAGAAGTTCAATGTTCTCATTTGTTAGTAAAACATTCAGGTTCTAGAAGACCATCTTCATGGCGAGAAGAAAATATCACAAGATCAAAGGAAGAAGCTCTTGAACTTATCAAATGTAGGATATCAATAACTTTTACTTTGTTTTATTTTATTGTAGCAATATAGTGGTGACCTTTATTATATGTTTTTATAATTTTGTTTACAAACCTAGCTTACAGAGAACAAATTGTGTCTGGAAAAGCAACATTTGCTGAACTTGCTTCAAAATATAGCGATTGTAGTTCAGCCAAGCGAGGTGGGGACTTGGGACCATTTAGTCGAGGTGCAATGCAAAAGCCTTTTGAACAAGCAGCATTTGCTCTCAAAGTTGGTGAATTGTCTTCACCAGTTCACACAGATAGTGGTATTCATATCATTCAGCGAACAGCATAAAATACACTAACCTCCAATAAAGTATTAAATTCTTTAAACAAAATTTCCCTCAGTTTTACCGATAAAATATGCCCACGAGGTAGGAAATTTTCATAACTGTATTCAGAATTGGATATGTTTGCTTTCATGATGAACAATTTTTTATCTAAGGCAAGGTGTAAATTATATTTTCTCCTCATAATCCAATGTCCAGTTATATATTTATGTCTTCCAGCAATTTTAGCCCAAGTAGTATATTATAAAATTTTTATTCAATAATGTGTGCATACACTGAAAACAACAAAAATTTTTATGAATGGCACAAGATAAAATAGATAAACTTTAGGTACACCTTTAACAGTATCTTTTAATCTAATTTGCTAACCTTACATTCCTTAAATGTGAAAAGATAAGCAATGATTAGATTAACAAATGTTTTTATTGGTTTTTATTTCATGTAAAATATAAAGTATTTTCTAAAAAAAGAAACAAATATTTAAATTTCGATTCTTTTCCTTTTCTAGTTTATTCTAATGTAAAAAGCATTTATTCTTCTTTTACATTGATCCAGTACATCAATTATCATAAGTCTTAATGTGAATATTTGTGAACAATACAAATAAGAAGCATGAAAAACGAAGTTTGTTACATTCTCTTATATTACAGTGAAAAATGTTTTAGTAAATTCTTAAATTAAATTGCTAAATAAATTTCAAATGAAATGTTTTAATCTGCAAATAAGATGAATTTAACATTAATAAAATAAAATACAAATATGTATAATTACGAAGTTTTTGCTCAAACACGGACAATTATTCATATCATAATTTTAGTATTATTGCAGCTTATTTTTTAAATAGATATACTACTTTTTATTACTCAGAAGACATTTATATACAATTTAGTTCAAGCATTTTTATTTATGTTTATTTCAGTTTTCATTATAAACAATTTTCTTTAAACACTAAACAATATAGAAATATGTATGTTCCTAAATTTTGTTAGATGTTGTAAACGTGTCATTAAAAATAGGGTCATCTAAAATCAATTAATGGTAAATTTTAATAAATATAAGACATACAGTTTTTATTTTATTTTAGTAGTTTTGCGAAAAAAAAGTTCTGAATTCAAACGTGATATAAAAGAAACTTGTTCAGAGATTATAACATTCTCAAGTTTTCTAGTCTACCATCCTGAGAATTTGCTGTATTTCTAAAAACTGTGAATATTTGTGGAATACATTCTACTTATTATGTTAAGTTATATGTGTTATAATTGTTACAATTATTTCTTATTGTTTAGCTTACAATGCATTTAATTTAATCTATATGTATGTACAATATGTATGTGTGACTTTGTTCCTCAAAGATGTATTATGAAGTAAAATTAATGCAAATACGCAATACAATGCATTTATCTAAATCAATGAAACAGCACGTTTAAATTAAAATTAATTAGGGCATATACGGATCCTAATTGCTTTTTTAATACATATAATTATTATATGAGCGTTTGTGCATTCTGTTTTTAATAAAATCGTTACTTATGAATAAACTGCTATTTTCTCAATAGTAGTAATGATAAATGCATTATTCTATTAAAAAATGTATTCAAAAAGAACTACGAGAGACAATGAAATATATATAACAAACATTACGATGTAGTTTGCTTATTTGTGTCCTGAAATGACCGAATAATTGAAATTATAGCTTTTTCTTAATATGAATAAAAAAAATGACTGTGATCATAGGTTACTGTATCATCTTGATAGTTTTGGTTTAATTATTCAATGTCGAATTGTTAATGTATACGCTGTGAGCGTATTACGTTATCTATTATTTGTATATATCGTCCTACAACCAAAGGAAATCCGTTATTCAATCACTTCCCTCTCAGTTGGGAACCCCACATGAAGCTTGTTTTAAATCATTATATAATCACAAGTATGAGCATATATTCGCTTGTACTAAGGGGTCAGAATATGATTGGCACAATATTCTAGAGGACGTTGCATATCTACAATGTTGTATACGCTTTAAATATAAACGATTATCGCGGTTCAGTAGGTCAGCTTAAAGGTGACAAGCTTGTACTACATTCTTTTTAAATCACTTTCTTTTAGTAAAACAATAGATGAACATTTTTGTTAATTAAGAATTAGAATCTTAGAAAAAAGATACTTATTTATAAGAAACTGAAGTCAAGGTTAATAACATTTTATTTTTGAACTTATTTTGTTGTTTTGACTGGTTAATTATTGTTATTATGCATGTATATCCATTTATTTATTGCATATTTATCATTAGATAATAATATCAACTGCCTCTACGACAAATGATCATTCATGATCATGCTAAAATTGTTCAATGACAATTTTCTCTAATTTTCAGACAGTTTATTTAAATAAATTGGTCACGTTATTCATGAAATCGCGATAGTACATGCAAGTTTTGTACGATCTCGTGATTAAGATCATACGGCTTATTCTTCCTCCTCGTGAACACATGTTCCATTGCTTCGATAATAAAAAAGAAATAAAGTAATTGTAACAAGAAGGAGGAAATTTTGAAATATGATACGCTTTTGACACACGAATGTAATAAAAGTGGATATCACTAATGCATCGGTGGAGTACACGCACAATTTAATTGGCTATTTTTGTATAGTTTATGTCGAGGTATTTATTACTGGGTAGTAAAAACTCGAGATAATATCAATTTTGAAAACCAAAATTAAATTTTTTGTGTTAAAAGGTCATTAATTACATAGAGAAGATATATATTATAAATTAAATACAATAATTGAATAATCATGATTAATTGCAATAATATGTACATATTATATTTTATAATCGTTTGATTTACAGTTTATTTTCCATTTATGAAATAATATGATTATCTACATAGATAAGCGTTTATTGTAATTCTTATTCTATGACGAAAGTATGTTAATTTTCCTTTTTCCTATATAAATTAATTTATATCTTTTTATAAGGAAATGTCTACAATATATCGCTGTATACGTATTAATTATAATGGCTTCTTCAAAAGTATCGTTAAATATCTCTCACATTAATTATTTACTATTATTTATCGTCGTGTCTAAGGAAAATTGACGTAAATGATTTCATAATTCGCATATGAACGAACTAGTTTCACTGAGGCAACTTTCGGAAGAAAATCGGTTACTTTGTAGTAAATTACTTTCTACGTGTCAGCAATGGACGACATATTAAATTTTATGATTAATATTAATTTTGACGATTCTATGAAGTGGTCTAACAAGGAAAAGTGAAAAATTCCGATTTTAATTTTAATTTCAAAATTTATGTTATCGTAAAACTTGATGAATTATATAGATAGTAAATTAGTTTTTTAATGAAAATTTAAACGAAATCAGCGCTTATAACTTTGCAGTTTTTTAACGTTTTGGAAATTTTCAAGTTACAAGGTCCTCTGTTCGTAAATTAAAAATAATTATTAAGATTGATTTTATTTTTAAACGTGGAATTTAAATTTGTCGGTATGGCATGATACTTAAGATATAATAACGAACGTTTTCGAAAAATGATTTAAATTGAAGGAAGATATTTCTTAACAGATAAAAACACGAGGATGATACACATATTTCAAAATGTCAATTTTATGACTAAGGTCGGTTTCATAATTATCAGCGCACCTGATACATAGTATGTGTAAATATTTAGCTGTATTGTGTGCACGAGGGTTTCTTAATCCGTAGAATTTATAAGGTTCTTTTCCATTTCACGTACTTCACATTCCGATATTAATTTGAAAAAAAAATAGTATTTTCGTAATCGACAATTATCTGAATTTGTCATTTGAATCACGTGGATGACATTTTATTGAGTATGATTCACATTTGTTATTGTATATGTTTGCTACAAAATAAACAAACAATCATATAGTAATTATCTAAAGATGGATTATAGGATTAAATTAGGATTAAACTCATTTATTGATAATAAACGAAAAATATAATTATCTACTTTTAATGTAACCTTTACCTAAGTTATTTTTTAATTGTTTATAACGAACGTAATAAGATACGATATTCCAGTAAACGTTAATTTTTAAATAACGATATAATACAAAGGTAAAATACTTTATAAAATTATTTAAGGACGTTCGAAATTTGTAATTTTTTCATTGAATATTTGTAGTTTATCATTTTCTTCGAGTTCATCTCATTCTTTATTTCAGATTTTTAACATTGTTTACAACTGTTTAATACAATGTAAATGTCCCTACAAACAAAAATCTACCCAAAATACACATATTTTATCATGATAGTATAACAAATCGAATATCGTGGGAATCAGTGTATCGTTCACAGCATACTAAACTTAAAACGCAGGGTGTTCTTTTAAAGGAAGTTTAAATAATTGAGATTATTATATGATTACGATGCATATAAATTACATATTATATAATGAATCTCCGCCGTGTTATATCAGGCACGTTCTGTTCAACTTAAAAGGTGAAAACGTGAAACAGATGATTATTATGATATAGTGATAAGTTAATCATTTAATGAATATATAAAAATAATAATTGAACTTTTAAGACATTATTCAGATTAGGATTTAAGATTAGGATTAGGATTAGATTTAGGATGTTATTTGTTAATGAAACATTTTTGTAGACTTCTTTGAGACGAATTTGATAAAAGTTTTTCCACATTCAGCTTTTTTAATGTAGTATTGATTCATGTGAGTAACAAAAACGTATTTTCAGAACTCGAAGTGTTATGCTTTATGTTAACAATTTAAAAAATGTTATACATTTTAAATATCTTTTATTGGAACAATTTCTATTCACTTATATTAAAATTATTAAAATTCATGTATAGTTCTGTATTGCTATTTGTTACTTTGAGTTTTGAATATCGAAGCTTTTAATTGGCATCTTCGTTATTGATTTATCTGTTAACACGTATATTTTATTTTGGGAACTTAGAATATATGAAAATTGCTTCGAGGGAAATTTTATTTATTTAAATAATTGGTGTAACTTCATAAATTTTATATATGTACAGAAAACACTTGTTTAAGTTGCTTGAACAATCTGAGTGATCTGAATGATTATTTTGATTGAAATGATTGGTTGAAATTTTTACGACTTATTTAAAAAAATCGTCTTAAATATCTAAAATTTTGCTTCGAATTCTATTTAAAGAATTTAAAGAATTTGAAGTAAGGTTATATCGTCTTTGCTAATTTTATGTACACACTTGTTCGAAATAAAATTATCGATCATTCAATAATTCTCAATCAATATTTTTCATTCTTGAACTTTATTTTAAATTTACATTCATATCATTTTTTATTATCAGTATAAATAATGTAAAAATATATCTCCCTTTTCTCATAGGATTTTTTACGGATAAAAAATGATTGTTTTACGTTAATTTCGTTTCTTGTTTTACAGATGACTACAGCCAAATACATCTTTACTGGTGGGCAATCGAGGAAATGCAATATGTTGTCTATTATCAATTGCATTATGTTTATAGTTTGCTAGAATGTATTGTCAACGTATGACATAACTTGGTTGTTTGCATCACGGTTCGTGCCTTATCTTCTCTACTTTGCTTATATTGGCAAAATACCTTGTTGTAATAATAAATGACAAACATAATTCTTATATTCAGGAGTAGCTATATAATGCTAAAAAAATATGTATATTCTCGCATGGATGATTTTCGCCGCAGAAGTCGCAGACGCTTAACAAACAGATTTATATTGAGGCTTATATAATCACATAGAAATTTACACACATGCTTAAACATTTTTAAGAAAACATGAGACAAGTTACGCCGCTTACACTAGAATAACGTGTTAGTATCTATAAAAAAAAACAGTAAAAATAAAACAAGGTTAATGTCAGGTAAAAATTTTAATCGCTGAGTAAAGCCACACGTGCATTTGCACGCGGTGTTCGAATTCGTCATACGATAACATTCTCAATCGTGTGAAAATGTTTATTAATAGGTGCTCTACGTTTTTATGAAAAATCGATAAAAAAGAGAAACTTTTCTAATGGTTCATGTTTCACTCAATAGGGAAAAATGCATTTTCCCCTAGTAATGTAATCGTATCGATATTCATTGCAGTGCATTGTTTTGATGAGCCACCTAAAATTAAGGAATCAGAAAAATTGTTCCTCGAGGTTTCTATACGATGATCAACGATGATCTATTTTAACCTTGGACAAGTTCAAGTTACATCATCGATGGAGAGCTCGCAAATAATTTCCGTGGATGGTTCGTGACCGGCAAGTACCATGGCAACACGGACAGACAAGAATTTTCCGGCATGTAACGATCAACTGGACCTACGATCACATCGGATAATCACTTTGAAGCTAGAGGTGGGGAATCGTAGCAGTCGAAGAGCGCGGGGTAAGCGACGCGTGCGCTGAAACGCTTCTCTACATAAATATCGCAGCCACGCTCCTACGGTAGTAACACGGACCGTGCTATCAGACGCTCGTTGCCTTCATGACCAGTGCCTTTTAACTCTTTCCAACAACACAACACGATAGGACGCAACGCGCAACTCCGTTTCACAATCATCGATCAAACGATCAGCCAGAATACCAGTACTCTGCACGATCGCTGGACCAGCGATAACACCAGTGAGTATCACACTGATCCTCCTCTTTATATAGATATTGCATCGATTTTCGATCAAACTGATATGTTTTTTATTTAAAAAAAGGGAAAATATTTCGAATTTACACTTTTTTTTTTAGCATAGATTTTAGATATTAATTTGAGTAGAATGATACAGTTAAATCTATGTGATTGTTGTGATAAAGGATTTTATAGTATTTCATAGAATTGAGTGGATTAATGCACGATTAAAAGAAATTTGAAAACCGTATTTGTAGCAAGAAAGGAATTATTGTTTGAAATACTAAGCAATTTATTCTCATTGGTTTCTTTATCGTATAACTTTTTCTTTAGGTATTGTTTTCATTAAGTATTGCGTTAGTAAAGAAAGAAGTACTATTTATAAAATGACGGTGTTGACAATAGTTCGTCATTGAAGTATACAGTTCAATTCATACTTTAATTATATTTTAATCTATTCTATGCCATACAATATTTGATTTATCACTTTTTACATTGAAGTACCCTGATATAAAATTGAGACTGGCAATCTTCCAGGATTTACATTTTTTGCTAATTACAATGAACAACAGAAACAGTTCTCAATGAAAAGAGAACACTAATGTTTCAGTAAAATTTCAGTTAAAAACGATCTAATGTGTTTTTCCACCATTTAAGTGGGAAAAGTGGAATTATCATTCATGTTAATTAAAAGTAAAGGAAAATAGTAGTAGATACAGTGTGTACGTTTATGTGTACTTTACAAAAATTAAAATGTAAATTGTTAGTAAAAAGCCTTGTAGGAGTATAGAGGCTATAAATTTGAAGATTACTTAACAAGTTTTTTTGCTAATCATAGTAACAGAATAATCTTCTCTCGTAGTTTGTTTTGTAATATTTATCTTTAAGAATTAACTTTTCTATTTCCACATAACTCTAATAGCTGCCTGAGGCTACGATTATTGTGGATTGGTATTCGGGCGAATTGATGTTCTGGCGAATGAAACATCTGAAGATAGCAATGCACACGCTCATAAAAGGTTTATATACATATTTAATTACATTGTCGTATTGAATTCGTTAGAATGTCAATTCGTCAGAATACGCATTTGCTGTAACCTTATCTTTGCGCTAATGGCTATACCCTATTAAAATGATAAAAATAATTAATTCCTAATCATTTTTTCATAATAATAATATAATTTCTCTGAATTATTTTTTTTATATTGATTAACTATAAAAATATTAGTTGCTTCTTTAGCGTTTTAGTTTAATATTATTCAGAATATTCATTAGATAAGTAGCTTTTTTCCAAAAATAGTTCAACTTTTTTGAATTTTTTCACGATAACTTTTGCAATAAATTTTTTTATAATAATGATGCAGTTTTCTTGAATTACATTTTCGCAATAAATTTTACAATGCGTCTTTTGCAATAATAGTGTAACTTTTTGTTTTTAACAATAATAATTAATTATAAAGTTATTAGTAGTTACTTTAGCAGTTTAGTTTAGCATTATGTGGAATATTCATTTGACAGGCGATATCTAAACTCTTGCTTTATAATGAGAACGATTACATATCTTCTCGCTAGTTGAACAAAGAACGAACAAAGAGCATCTTACGCTCGCGCTGGACAGAAGAAAGCTATGATACCTTAAATCATGATACGTATATAAATATATTTCATTGGCATGGTAGATAAAACGGAATTTCCTTGAAATTATGCGCTTGCATTTGAAATAACATCGAGCTCTTCTGCGAATATTCAAATCATAAAACTATACGTTAATCGAATAAATTCTTCCTTTTTGTACATTTTTTTTTTTTTTTTGTAATCGAATAGAGTTGTTACATGAAATTATTTGTATTTTGTGTAATAAAAATCTGATCTTGTATAAAATTAGTGCTATCAAATTACTATATTATTATAAAATAATCTATATTAAACATAATAATTTGTTAGATACTATAAAATTATATTCCTATAAAAATTAGTATTTATATAGTAAGCATTATTAGTAGTGTATTATTGTGTTGTGTAAAACAGAACAATAAAATCATTGTTTTATAATCATTCATCGTGAAATAGTGGTAATACTAATTTAGAATTTTAAGATAAAGATATTATACAACAACTACATGGGAGCAGTGTTCCGTTATTTCTTTTTACATAAACCGAGTGAATCTATTTATACATTTTGATTGGTGTCATTTTGCAGTCATTCGAGTTGAAATAATGCTTATCTCTACTTACGTCTAACGAAACGAAATTATGCGACAATCAGTTAGAGTATCTCTCTCCCCATGTTTCTTCTTCGTTTCTTTACGACGCTCGATTATAGCTCTTTCTAAATCTCTTATACATATTTTTATACTCTTCGTATTTTTCTGCTATACTCTCTATTTCTTCTTCTCTCTCATTAGGAAATGTATGAATATATTGTGTGTGTTATATAAAACATTTTGAAATCTTCTTTAGCTCTGTAATGAGACACGATTATCATTAAAGTTTGAAGCGAATCTGGAAATGTAATATAGAAGTTACAATATATTTATCGCAAACATATGCTTCATAGATATCACCAAAGTATCTGAACAGTGAATTCTATTCATTTACTAACTAGCCAGTATTTAGTGCGATTTTCAGCATTAATTATATGTTTAACACTGCTATTTATTCTTATATTAACCTTTTATTAAATATATATTTGCAGTATTTTTTAACTTCCATATACATTTTCAGATTATTCCAAATTTTGTCAATTTAATCAATCTCTCATTACAGTGCTAATGAAATTTCAAAAAGTTTTGTATAATATGTGGAATATATTCATAAAAATGTTCTATGGTAAATGTTCAAATATTTCTGTGAGCCACTGTTATATATATATATATATATATACATTTATTTGCTTTTCAATCTCCTTCTTTTATATTGTTTCAATACGCTACAACCACTTGTAGTAATATAGTCGATTTCAATACTCCTCTTCAATTAGGCGTACGTAAATGAATGCATTTTTATCGATTTTTTCAGTGACGGTCAGGATTAAACCGGCAGTTGAAGTAGTGGAAGTAAGACACTGACCTACATCGTTAAAATAGAAGTTGTCGAATTGTATGAAATTTTCATTCAGGATATCGACGGTTTGCATTTCAACCGATTGAACCGTGCTCCAACGAACTACGTGAAATATGATATAGCATCTAGCGCATTCGAATATACGCGTTCAGTCACGATAGTGATTGCTATGATTCCGGGAACGGTGTTTCATGTGGAGAAAGAAAAGCAGATACAGGACATAATGTTTTGCGACATTAATCGTTAATACGCCGATTTAACATGTCTCTAAGAATCGCGATTTATTCCTAACTGTAATTAACTAACGTCTTATTCCTGCATAATTCGTGTGGAAAATTTTTTTTGTAGTTATCTTATCCATTAGTCGATTATTCCTTGCATGCAATGCATTCAAACCATCTCAAGGATAAAACCATCTCATTTACTTCGATTCATAAAGTATGATCACTTCTTCTATCTTTTTTAACGATTAGCTTACTTTTATGTATTTTCCATTTCCAGAATTAAGAGTACTATGTTTCATTGGGATTACTCTTAACCCCATTACGATGCAATAAAATAACGAAAAATTCGGAACGAACGATTTCGAAAATAATTATCTCTTTATCTTCAAAATTTTCATTGCATACATATTTTCGACTTTTCACAAAAAGTAAATATTGATAATTATAATATAATTATAATATATTAAAAGTAAATAGTGATAATTATAATATTAAAATATAATATACGGTGAAATTTATAGCATTATAATTATTTATATGAATTACCTAGAATTATACAAATTCTACAACTTATGTATTACATTTATAGGAATTTGTAGAAATAGTTCTCTGTCCAATAGAGTCTCTGTCCAATTGAACTGTGAAAGGACTAATAATCCTCCCTAATTATTTTAATTACTTTGTCACACGGATCTTTTGGATGTAACAATTTCACAGTACGTAATGAATTATAATATAGTATTTACATTTGTGAGTAAAACAAATTTAACCGTTGAGTCATTTTCATTAAGTTTCTAGTTGGAGGACAAACTAGTTAACAAGTTAAATAGTGTATAGACGTAAATGTTTTTCTTGGTAATTTCATGATTATAACAAACATGCGTGTCCGGTATTATGTTGGAAACCATGTGGTGGTGTCATTAAAACATCACCGATGTTTTCTCGCGTATTAAGTGTCGTGAGAACCATATTCGATACTTATATTTGTCTATATATCCGCGTCCCTGTAATTTAGCCGATGGTGTTGGTAACAAACAACAGCTTCCGTAAACAGTTTAACCAGTTTGACTTAACTAGTTTTCTACGCTTTGATAAGCCTTTATCTTTTGTGGATTAATTTCATCCCATATTACTAAGTGTTGATCATGGGTAAAAATAGAATAACAAGAATATTTCTTAATAAAAATCAGCTTCTATGAATGAAACTCTATTCTAAATTAAATAAAAAGAAAAATTAAAGTTAATGTTTTTAAAATAACTCATTAATTATTTTAATCGAACTTTAAACAAAAAAAAAGATGGAAATATATGTCAAATAATATTTGTTAACGATACCTTTGATTTAATATGTTTAGTTCATTTGTGTTTACTTCATAAAATGATGAAATGACATCATATGTTAATAGCAAGAGTATTATGTTAATTAGCCAAGACTGTTTTAGACACAGAAATGTGATTGGGAAGTGGAATTCTTCTAGGTTGTTTGTGAATATTTCAAGGTGATAACCATTCCTGAATAAAACATCTTCATTGTTCATAAAGCCTGAGAATTATTCCGTGTATTTTGAGGTAAATACAAGCTTAAAAAAATATTTGAATTAATTTGAAATAGTTTATCACACAGTAACGACACTCCGTTGTATCTGATTATTACGAAATATAGTATACACTATTGCTTTCTAATTCGTTATATAATGTAACAAACACGAACTATGGTATAACTAGTTTGCAGCGAGACTTATTAATCGAAGACTTAAATCGTGTATAACCACATATACTCGATAAGTATTCAACATCGATCTATTACTTTGTTTCGTATGAAAACCGTCATTTTACGAAATAGATATATATTTTCATGTAATCTAATTAGATAATTTTATACACCCATTGTACCTACAGTAACGTCCAAAAGTTTCGCCAGTCAAATAGATTTTTCATTTTAATATCTGAAAATGATATTTTAAAGAATTTGGCTAATATTATATAATAGTGTTTATCTATTCTACTATTTTCCTTTGCTCACCATAACCTTACATTCGATATTAACAGTAATTCTTTACAATAAAATATAAAATGAAAAATCCATTTAACTGACGAATCTTTGCATGTCACTGTACTACATGAAGTGTTAAATATCGGGTTAATGTATGGCCAAGAAAAATAATTCGCAAAAACTGAGCCAAGGCGACTGACAGACGTGAAGGATTTGTACGCACGTGATTCTTTTTTTCCGTTCTACGTGGCACACTGAACCCATGTGAGGCCGCGAATCCACATAATGATGGAGGATTGGGTCATCGGGTCTGGTGAATCGCGTGGATATGTTTTCGCAAGTTTCCATGACGATAGAACGTCGACAGTGAATCGATCCAACGTTCTTTCGTATTAACAAGAATGGAAGTGATAGCAATGGGGGCCGCGGTAACACGTGTAATCATCGGACGACGCGTGTTTGTTCCGAAAACTAAAGAAAGTGTGTCGCCAGACTGTTGCAAACGCTCCGTAATCATAACAGGCCTGCGATCGTCTATTCAGACACGAACGCGCTCCAGAAATATTGTATTATCTGCCATCTTGACGAGCGGATTACAGAGATTATTGTGTGTTTCGTGTGGTAACTTGCGCCCTTTGCTGCATAATAGTCATTGTGTGCAGAAATTTCTAGATCGGCTCATGAAAATATTTTTTTGGATGGAAAATGGGTTTATCGCAATTTTATCGTTTGATTGATTTCAGTAAAAAAGGAATATAATAAAAATAGAAGATTCAGTCGGTTACGTCCAATTAAATATTTTTTTATTAACGCATTAGTGAATAAGTTATGAAAGTTTTTATGAAAGAGATTCTTTCGTTACTTTTGTTAGTATATTATTAATATATATTACGAGATAAGATAATTCGTAATTTTGGTAATACATAGTACTGAAAAGCGACATAGTTGCAGGAAATTTATTTTGCGATTTTAGCTGTGTTCCACTGATCTTCTTAAGCAAGTAATATCTGGGGTGGGTCACTACTCTGTTCACCTAAAATATCTCTGCTATTTTAAATGTCAAGAAAACGCAAATAATACTGTCCAACGAAGGGACTAATTTCAAAGAAAGGAATAAATTTTAATTAGAATTGGTCAAAATAATTACAATTTCGTATCAAATTTTCTAAGAAAATTATTTATCCTAATATTTGTTCTCCAATGAAAATAAAAGTATTGTGACATACATTTGTTTTCGACTGGATCGCTCAACTTTAAAGTAGGAGATTAAAGAGTTTGGAAATATTCTGAAATAATCCCTATTTCAATTATAATAGCTTAGTTTCGAAATCGAAAGTGTATACGTATGTTTGATAACATATCGAATGCCACGGTTTGCAATAATACATTTTGTTGAACATGGTGTAAGGTGTAATCGATCGTCCGTAGGTACAAAGATGTAGAACGTTCTCATTTAAACTCTTCGAAAATAGAAGGAAAGTATCGACTGTTCTGAAAACAATATTATTTCTTTATGATACATTTCTCTAATACATACAATGACTCAACGATATTCAATTTACGAATTTAATACTGTTACGCTAATCTATTACAAAGTTTGTTTTTCTTATCAGTGTATATTTGTTAAATAACTGACTTATTCATCAGAATAATCAGATATAATAGATCATTTTAGATATATCGTCGTTATCATTGAATTTTGAAATGGAAAATTTGCTAAAAGCAAGTTAACAAAGATTACGTTTGACCATTAAGACAACAATCAAATTTTTGTATACACAATTCGGTGTTTGAAAATTCAACATTTTAGTCAAGAACAAAAGATATGAAAATAGATTCGATATCTTTGGAAGATTTTCCCATACTTCAAGCGTACAGCTATCACGTTCGTCCTTGCTTAAATCTTATCAATGAACAAATATTGTCTTCTCGTAAGATTCTTAACTGTAAAACCTATATATTTATCATTATGTTTACAGAATAGAGAACAACAAATTCAATTGTTTCAAAAACAGATGAAATCTATGCCTCTTAATCACATACTTTTAATCTTATCGTTAAATAAATATTGTTTCTTTTCTAATGACAACCCAATATCAGAAAAATAGGTATACGTTCGATTATATGAGTATATTTATACGTAGAAAATAGAAAATCACATGGCAATGAATACATGCAAGAATACATAAGATCGTGGTGCGATGTCCGACGTGGAATATGAACCTTCATTCTGATCGAGTGAGCATCTTGAGGATGACGAGATGTTTCCGCGCCGCTCTTCTACCCGGAAGCCAAATGCACTTTCAATCTAGTGCACTTCGGACCGAAAACTATTTTCGTGTCTGTTATCTATACCTACCGTTGCTTTCGAACGTCAGTTGAGCTGTATGCAATATGTTCACCTGCCAATTGCATTTGGCAAACTTCAATGCCCACTATGATCCCACTATCTTAACACCGGATAAATTCTCTAAATGTTACATTATTCGAATTAAGTTGTACGTTATCTCAATACCATCACATTTATTTATATTGTACTGAATGTTAGCTTAACTTACATTATTTGTTAGTTTCAGTAATGTACTGCCTTGTCCTCCTAGAATTATCATAGCATCGTATCTTTAATAGCTAAGGAAATGAAATGTTGGGTCATGGTCAATTTCTCCTCTATAACACAAGAACTTACAATTAGACACATAATAATAAGCATCTGAAAATGCAAATTGAAGATCTTAAAATAAACAGAAGCTATAATTTCAATTGCCAATAACATTCAATTCGATATACTCAGAGTCCTATATATTTTATTTCACTGAAGTATTTTATTATTTCTTAAAAGATATCGATTGAAAATTTATAGGTATATGTTTAAAGCTAGTAACTTCTTAAATATATAAAAATGGAAAATTGATCTCAATAAGAGAAACCGTTTAAGATGCATAAAAAATAATTTTACAAGATATTATAATACATTTAATTTGATTATTGAGATAGTTCTTGATGTGCTCGAGATTTCAACGAAATAAATGATGGTTGAGTTCCTTCGTTAATTAAATGTGTAATTAAATCATTAGATAGTTTCGTATACATCCTAATTGCACTTGGCAAGCTTGATATTTATTATCCTCTATATATGCACTTAGAGTTAGATGGATTAATGTGTCAACCCATCCTTGGACAGTTATTTACCTCCCGTACTTTCTTCAGCTTATGTTGAAACTTAGTTCAATACATTTGGTTTCGTATGTTAATTAAATATTAAGAACAGAATATTTGTTTAATAATACATGCATAGGTACATATAATATATATATATATATATATGTAATTGCATAAATCATCGAATGATAGAGAAAGCGTCATTATTTTAAATGACAAAATTACAGGAAATGTTCATATTGGTATTATCGTTAATTGTAATGGTTATCGCGACAAAAAAACGGAAGTGAAAATTGTGGTATTAGAAGGCCGTCACGAGACGAAACAGCTTCTCGAGAATGAATCATGATTTATAGGTATCCTTGAGGCACATGTATATATGTGCCTGAAATACCTAGGTAGCTGTATGTCACATACTACCTACTTGAAAATTCATGATTCAATTTCAGTAAATTGTCGTAAACATCGTAACACATCTAGACATAAGATATATATATAAACAAGAAGCAAGATAGCAGAATTAATTTTTATATTTAATATAGAGCTAAAGTAAGATAATTAAATAAATATTTAATAGAAGTATATTTTCTATTAAATAAATATTTAATACAACTTATTGAAGTATAGCGTCAGAACTATCAATATATCAATCGATCAATTATAATTAAGAGATATGCGCCGAAGCCCTCGAAAATATGTTAAACGATTAGTTAAGCGGTCGAAAGTATCGTACATTTAATTTTAGATTGCGTTTTATTTAGCTAACAAGCATTAACGTCATAAACGATTTTGATGCACACTGATGCATGCTGATGCATACAAGCATGCACACTCAATGAATTCGATTATCTAATTGGTAATATGTATCTTTTTATGAAAGAAGTAAAATAGATAAAAAAAATATATATATATATTATATAATTATATAATATATTTATATATAATATGTATGATACTATATATATATTTTATATTATTTTGTTTACATTAACTTCTTCTGTTACAGATTATACTTATACTTTACATTAACTTCTTCTGTTACAGATTATACTTAGTAATTGTTTTAATTGGCTGTCGCGTATATTTATCAAAAAAGAAACACTTATGTTACAATTTGACTATAGCAACGTGTTTTATGTGTTAAAAGTACGTAATACATAATGAATATGTTTGCACTATATGTATATTTTTCTAAAATTTTTCTAATTCGACCTAATATAATCTAAAAACAAAAATATCTTCCAAGTATTTTCGAATAACATTGAATATCATCAACCCTTCACAGGGATAATTAATACATTTAATTGATTTCATGGCTTCCTTTCAATCTAAGTTCGAGGGTGTGCAGCGCAGCATGACACCGTTCATTTCAATGTATTCCGTTGAAAGTGACCGGAAAGTTACTAGGGAATATTACAAATGATGACAAGGAAAATCCCTGAATTTTCGTTAAACGTTTATACTACGTGTGTTCTACGAAATTCTGTAAATTTTAGAACCAAGGTTAAGAAAGACACCGTCGAGTTCCGTACTTATAAAATATATCGCAAAATGTTGGCATAAAGCGAATGCATTAGGAATTTTTCATTTCTTTCGAATCACATTTCTTGGCATTAGCACATATACGATCGCGAATATTGCGTTAATATAACGCATTCTTAGCCTAATCACATAGTTAAAGAAGCATAGATGACGAATAAAAGTATGTCAAATGAACGATATTTTCGATGTGTACATTACAGAATAAACTTAAATTATGATATTGTTGCACTTGTTTGTACTATTTATTTCCTAGTACTTCTTTCATAGTAGTTTAGTTTAGACCAGTTTATACTCCTACATATTTAGATCTGATATTTAAAAATACAAGGTTTCAAATATAGTATAATTAAAATTACTGTGAATTAAAAATATAGTATATAAAAGAAATAAAATATGTAAAATAAAATTAACTTAATTATAAGATTAATTCATGCTTTAAGAATATTTGTATCCTATTGATGTAAAATTATTCCATCGAGAAGTTGTTACTCTTTCACTTATGACAAAGTTCAAAATAAAACGGCTATGGCTGTATCGATTTCTTATTATGGCATCGTTATTGTACCCAATTTTCGTTAGTGAATACAATGTAAATGATTGAAAAAAGTTCCTCCTGTGTACCATTTTAAATGAAAATAATGACACATAAAGTTCACTTCATTTCACCTAAAAGAAGTAATAAGTTGAAAGGTGCATAAATATGTATTTATTCATCGCTTTGCTATTGAAACAGAGTTCATCGGATATCGTTAATCAGTAATCAAGTATAAAAGAAGTCAAACATATATATATATATATATATATATATCTATATATATATATATCGTTTCTATTGACGGAAATAGGTTAGTAGAGCATTCTAGCATAATATCTCGCAAGCTAATAATTCATAACCTTACGTGTTGCATGCAACAAGACACGAATTCAATGTTTCAACAGTCCTCTTGACAAAATCTTTGAACAATCTGTAATAACCGCATTTCTATGTTATAACTGGTTTACTTTGATATTTATTACAGCAGCAATATTTATACTTGTGTGGCGCTAGTTCCATTGATACGTACATATGTATACACGCACGTATCAAACTTCGATCGAGTAAATACAGTCACTAGGTGTTTTACATATAAAAGTAATCAATAACTCAGTTAATAAAAAATGATATAAATTCTTTCTCATTGTAGAATATAGCTATTATAGATATGTAAAAAGTAAAATAATCACATTAATATGATAGATACGATTAATGTAATCGATATATTATTACGCGTCATTTTATCTTTATTGTGTACTCGTTCAAATAGATATTAACTTATACTCTATCTGAGTTATCTATTTTTTGTGTATTAGTTTCATTTTATCAAATGAATGAATGTTTATTACGAATAACATTAATACAGGAAGGTATTACACTGATTGCATCTTATCTTTATGTCAAATATAAAGCTTGTACAAGTAGTTGCAAATACCATTACATAATTCTTCACTGATAAAAAGATCTTTAATGAAACCTTTGTAAAAGGTTATGAATGTTTGTTCCTCTAGATAACAGTTTGCGATTTCTAGTTTACAGGACATCAGGAGAAAGAAGAAGTTGTAGAAAAATGAACGTTACTTACATATTATTAATTTCTTGTTTTGTTCAAAGCTGAAGAATTTGCAAACAATCATGAATACAATAGTAGCATTATATTTGGGAAATAAACAATGGATAATGAAAAAATAATTGATTACCTGACATATAACAAACAAATTAATTGAAACATAAAATGTTTTTTAAATTTATCATTCAAGAATATATAAAAATTTATGAACTATATAAATGTTACAAATAATTTATCTAATAGGTGAGAAGTTATGAAAAAGTAAATATCTCGGTTGTATGCTTCGATTATTAAGATTGATAAATTAAGAGCGAAATGTATACAATATATATATATATATATATATATATATATATATATATATATGTAGTAATATGCTATTGTTTACATCGTACGACTACTGTATGGTCACGCAATGTATTGGATTTCACTGATACATCTCGGGTGATCTCAACATCTACCGCTGATCGATAGTTACATATACTGTCAGTTGTATGTTGTATCATGTTATATATATGCATACTTATATACATACTTACAATAAACAAAGAAACTAAACAAGAACTACATTATAATATATACGTCATAAAACAATCTAAAAAGTAAAAACAAGGATTGATAATATACGGGAGAAGCACAAATTTAAAATTTATCCGAAATGCGATGAAACCGGTATTTCTGTTGGAATTGAAGATGGAAGGGATAGCTACATATATAAATAATATCTGCTACAGTTTATGTTAGTGGGCCAGTGAAGAATACGTTGATCCTTCACGATTTCTCCTTATTCAGAGTTCCTTTCCAATTTTTTCTTCAATTTTCTTCGATTTCAAAAGTGTTATTTGCATAACAAAACCGAGAAGCGATTATTTGCTCTGCTTTTACTACTCTTAGTGCCTCTTTCTTAAGAATCGTTTCGTTTCGTGCAAATAAGTCGAACGAGATTTGATTAACACAAAAGTTGACAAACGCGAATCGATTGTTTGACCAACGTTATTCAAAAATGGGTCCGAACATGCTCGTAAAGTTGTGTAGAACTAGATTCTTAAAAAATGTTGCTGTTGGGTCAAAACCGAAATGGATCACTGTCGGCAGATGTTTTAGGTTAGTATATGCTTAATTGTGATCGATTGACTAGCACCTTTACCTCGTACTAATAGGATATAAGAAAATTCGAAGCAGAAATGGAAAAAGTGGTAGTACAAATCGGAAAATATCAAAATGGTATGAACGATCCAATTTACTGCTTTTAAATCTAATTCGATTACTCTATTTGATCCTAATTGATCCTAATATCAAACGTTACATCGTATCTATTTGATAGTGTACATTATACACGATTATTGAAAAGATATCCTAGATGAAATTTATAGAATTATATAATGAAACTTATAGCCATATCAAATTTAAAAGTGGCTTTACAAAAGCTGGTAATTATTGTGAAAGTGAATAACTGGTTCAGAACCTTGAAGTGTTGTTCTTAACGCTATTCTTATTTTTAACTTTTCTAAGATAACGTCAACGTATTTTCTTAATCTCTTTATATCACATTTCATTATTTAATACTTCAGAGAAAAAAATATAAGGTTTACAATAGTTTACAGTGTATTAAAAGATTGTACGCGCTGAGTTGAATAATGTAGTTTGCAGTATGTACAAAAAATTCACATTACATATTTTTTTCGTAAATATGCCCATAATATTAGCACAAATAGATAAGACACTGGATGGATTTTAACTCTTTTTATTTAAGGTTAATAGTTTTAACATTTTATCATCTAATATCTTAGTTGCAATAAAATTAATTTATTTTCATAAATCTTTTTATTAAAATTTTGATATGGACCTAGAATCTTGATTACAGAATTTTATGCAGATTTCCTCTCTTATTTGTTATTATATTTTTTATATTAGTTTTTTTATATTAGTCATACAACCTTGTACAACTGTCGTACTAATAACATTTATTTGGTTAAATTCTATTTGCATTTTATTTCTTTTCTATTAATCTCTTTTAATTAGATTAGAGTATATACAATATTTTTAGCCGGTAGAGTAGTGATACTTTACTAATTAGGACCTAAACGATAAATCAGAAAGAGGAGTATGTAAATATTTGTTCACTTGATTGACGCCACTGTTCATTAAAATCATCTTTGGTCGATTATAAAAATGCAGGAAGATGATAGTACCCTACAGTACATATTTAGAGTATTCACGAACTTTTTGGGAAGTTACTTAAAGTATCTATGTACTATCGAAAGAAGTATCGAGAACTGTTGAATAAGTCTGATCGAATTTTATCGGACAAGATTTTATGTTCTTCGCTCGCGATCGAGGGACGCTTTGCATTATTGCGAAGCTTATAAATGCATTCACTGCATTCAAAGGAATATGTATATATGGTCTGACATGCTTTCTACAAATGGCAGTACTCGAGAAACCGGTAAATTACACAGTGTGTTTCACAATGTACATTGTATATACTACGAGTGAACAAGATGCTGTAGAGAAATGGTGTCTTTAACGCCATTCCATGATAAATGAAGCTAAAGGAATAAGTGTCTGATTGATCAAAGATAAATTTCATTTCTTCTTTTACGGAGAATTTTTTAAATATTTATTAACTTTCTCCAAACAATAATTGTTGATATAATTAATATAGTAATGAAACAAAAAATATATGTATGTATATTTTTTATTAGATCGTGATTAAAGTAATACTTAACTTAAGTTCTATTATGATTTTAACTCTTTAAATGTGTTTATAATTTAAAAATAATTTTCTAAATTTTCAATTGATTTTCAGCTTTATGATAGTTTTTATTGTAAGAA
Organism: Bombus terrestris; assembly: GCF_910591885.1. Taxonomy (NCBI): domain Eukaryota; kingdom Metazoa; phylum Arthropoda; class Insecta; order Hymenoptera; family Apidae; genus Bombus; species Bombus terrestris. The sequence continues at coordinate 7,064,829 of NC_063277.1, forward strand.
ATGATTTATGTACATATGTTTAGTTGCCTAATTATCTAGAATACTAAACTAATTTTAATAACGCTTGTAACAATGTTTATTAAATGACAACTAAGTAATTCAGAATAAGAGATGAATAATTACATAAATAAGAATCAAATTTTAACAAATTTATATACAAAAAGCTATTATTCGATATATCGATATCGAATTACATCCGATTCCAACGATCAAACAAAAGTGGAATGAACTCCATTGAAAAATTTTGAAGTGCCTAAAAGATTCATTTAGTTTCCTTCTCATTCTGCTTTAATTTATGTTAACTCTTATATATAAACATTTCGAAATGTTAGTAATACAAAGTTTTTCTAAAATTATTAATAAAAATAGTACGCGAAGTTGTTAGTTTATATTTACTACATATTGTATACATTCATAACACTTGATACATTCTATACATATATTGGTTTCATCGTATATGTATCATCCGAGCAACAAAGGGAAAAATTTTAAAAATAGTCCGATTCGACCTTCGAAACGTTCGAAATATTTGCACGTGTGTGGTTAGAGTTATGATATCAGTTAAAAACTTTAGGAACATCATTCGAGTGCGTTGCTCGTGGGCGACTGGCAACATGCGTGTACTCTTTGGGGCTGGAGTAGCACGCGATTCCCGCGTGCGTACTGCGTGATGCCCGATGCTTCTTGCGTGATACGTAGGCGCACCTCTCTTTCTGTCCTACCGAGAATAAATCGAGAGGATCCTTTATGCCGTGTGCCGCTGCATCTGACATGTGCGAATGAATCCTCATTAATATCACATGGGGAGTTCACGTTCTGGCCACTACGCGACGCCATCATCCGTCTGAATTCAGAATCGATACTCTCCGGCAAATATCGAAACGAACGATTCGAATGTCAAACAAAATCTTTGTTCGAGATTTTCAAGAGATCGAATTTTAAAATTACCTTTATTGTTTCATGAAAAATTTTTCATGTATAATGGAGCAAAATCGATTGGATGAGCGAAATATTGTATGATATGTTATTATTAGTTATTATTAGTATTACTATAATGTTATGGATACGTTTATGGAGAAGTTGGAGATGCAAAAATGCCTAAAATGCATATAATACGTAAAAATATGTAAAATTTCCAAAGTATAGTACTCGTTATAATATTTAATAATATTTATTTATATATAATATTTTTAATATTTAATACGCGCGGTCTAGTTATTATAGGTGCTATGATACAATGTAGTCCGTTTTGATAGTACATATGTAATTGCATTATATTTCGACACAGGAAATAATAGTTATAGTCGTTAATACCATTCTTATCGTGTTGCAGCATCACTATGTCGCGCGTTATGCTGAAGGAGTCGCCGAACGCGGCCTTAGACAAGACCTTGTTAAATAAGTATCTTGACCTGCCTCAACCAGAGGATAAAATTCAAGCGAAATACATCTGGATCGATGGTACTGGTGAAGGTTTGCGAAGCAAGACCAGGACTGTAGAATTTGTGCCGAAACATCCGTCAGGTTAGTATCTTAGTCTTGATATATTTACCATGAAAAAGTAATTTTTTTTTATTTTAAGGAAAATAGCAACTACAATTTAATATTTTTTCAAGATCAATCAGCAGTTCTTTTGTATGTGCGAGTACTTCCCAATGGAAGTTCCTCGTTAACAAATGTTATGTATTATTTGTGACGAGATTTTGAGGTCTCCTTTTTTTAGCCTATTCTTGGGATAAGAATATTTTAAATTTCATAGATGATTCTAAAGTTTAAGAACACTAGATTTGTGTAAATCCATGATGCATGAGAAAAGTAATGTTTACTGAGTTTATGTTTATTTCGAAAGATAATGCTTAAATTTTAATCATGGATGAATAACTTGAAAATATGGATCTAGTATTTTTTAATTCATCACGTGTTAAATTCATTCGAATTAGCATATTATTATTAGTATACTATTCGTTAAGAAAACGCATCTCGACCTCATCCAATATTAATTACAGAAACTTAATCATGAAAACATCAATAATTTCATATCTTCGATAATTTTTTATCGTGGAGATCCTTTTCTAAAGAGAGTTAATTTAATATCAGTTTCAAATTACAGAGTAATTTAAACTACGCCGATCAAAACTCTCATTACTCCATGTAGTTACATCAAAATGCGACTGAACTAGTTGATTTCCAGTTCAGTGAATCGAAACAAATGATCCATTACAAACACCAAACTAAGTAATTACTTACCGTAATTAAAGGTCGGGCAAAAAATCGAAGCACTTTCTTACATGAGAGCACGTGTAAACGTGTTCACAAAGTGTTTCATAAATGTTCAAAATTGTTTGTTTGTTGTAAAAACAGTAAATTATCTTCTCCGGTCAATATTATCTAATCTTATTGAATATTATGTCACGATAGGAACTATGTTTAATAAACATCAGATGATTATATTTAATATTTCGCATCTCGAAACATTTGTTTTTCATCTTTTTCCTCGTTTTCGATTCATGCATGCAAAGTTCAAGCTTCACGAATAATACATTGTGAATATTAATAACACATAAGGTATGATGTGCAAAATAGTTGATCGCTCGGCACATATGCATTAATCTCAAACGTTTGTCAGCATTACGAATAATATCCATCCGTCTTCATGAGATTCTGCGCGCGTTACAAAATCATTAACATCTGCGGCGCGTAGAATTCACGGGGCCACGTTTGAATGTCGGCAATTTAAGAGTAGTACTTGCATGGAATCGATTATGTAAATCGAAATATGCGTTTGTTTTGAACTTCGTCGGACGATAGTACCAATAAATAAATGTATTTTCATTTTTGTTTATTAATTAATAATTAATAAGTAACTTATGTTACTTATTACTTATTAGTTACTTATTTTTTTATTTAGTTACTTACTACTCTTTACAATGTTAAAGTAATGTTTCATAGAACAATTAAACAAATAAAATTTTTCTTCATTAATAGATAGACAATTCAAAATTTGAATAGATCAAGTCCCTTAATATCTGCTACGAGAATTGCAAGATTAATCCATCCTAAAGATAGCCAAGGCTAACGGAGATAGCTAAATAGCTGCTTTCTACGAATATACACGAGCTCTTTTATTTATCCGAAAATAAAACGCTTCTTTACAATGAAGCATTGAATCTGTATCAGTAAAAGCAGAACGAAATACAATATCAACGTTAAGTGAAATCTTATTAGTATTTTCAGTAGGTATATTTATCAGCAACTATATGAATGATGCTTATCAATTCTTACAAAAAGAAAAGATTTATTATTTGACTATTATTACTTTACTACTTGATATTTAGCTAAACTTTTACGATCAAGTCGAATCTAGTTTAATGAATTATTTATAACAATCACCTTTTAACAACATTAACATATTAACATACAAATTATTTCATAGTCTATAAATCATTGTAAAAGTGAAAGTAAAATAAAATAAATGCCAATAACTAGAGAAAATTTCTTAATCAAATATGTATTGGTTTCTGGTTTCCAGAACTGCCAATATGGACGTACGACGGAAGTTCGACATACCAAGCGGATGGTGCCAACAGCGACATTTATCTTTGTCCGGTGGCGATCTACAATGATCCGTTCCGTCGCGGAAATAACAAGCTAGTACTTTGTGATACCTACTACAGCGACATGACCCCGACTAAGTCAAATAAGCGTTTCAAATGTAACGAGGCTATGGAAGCTGTTAAGGATCAAGATCCATGGTTCGGTATCGAGCAAGAGTACACCTTCCTTGATTTTGACAATAGACCACTTGGTTGGCCAAAAAATGGTTTCCCTAGCCCTCAAGGACCTTATTATTGCGGTGTAGGTGCCGATAAAGTAATTGGCCGCGAAATTGTTGAAGCTCATTATCGAGCTTGCCTTTACGCTGGCGTAAAGATTGCCGGTACTAACGCAGAAGTTATGCCCTCTCAATGGGAGTTCCAAATTGGTCCATGCAGCGGGATATCGGGTGGAGACGATCTGTGGGTTGCCAGGTTTATTCTTCATCGTGTAGCTGAGGAGTATGGTGTGATTGTCACCCTAGACCCGAAACCCATGGATGGTACGTGGAATGGTGCCGGTGCGCACACGAACTTCTCGACAAAAGCCATGCGTGCCGAGAATGGTATCGCCGAGATCGAGAAGGCAATCGACAAATTGAGCAAACAACACCTCAGGCATATTCAAGCGTACGACCCACGCGGAGGGAAGGACAATGAACGTCGTTTAACCGGAAAATGCGAAACTAGCAGCATACACGACTTCAGTGCTGGCGTGGCCAACCGTAACGTTAGTATTCGTATTCCTCGAGGTGTTGCGGAGGAAAAGAAAGGTTACTTGGAAGATAGGAGACCCAGCAGCAATTGCGATCCGTACTCGGTATGCGATGCTTTGGTGCGCACCTGCGTTCTAAACGAGTAAAATACCTCAAGCTATTCTCGAATGGATGCATCCATGGAAAGGAGAAATTGGACGAGATATCTTGTAGTGCAATAGTGGTTATACTTTCGTCGAACATATTCTATGGAAACGTATAAAAAGCCTGCTCGATAATTGTTGCTAGAAATATAGGTATGAAAAGAAAGAGAAGAGAATAAATGCGAACAAGATACTTGATAAGAATAATTATTATATTTTATTTTACATTCGAATAATATATTTTATAAAATTTTCGCAAATCGAACGATTTGTTATTTGTATTTGATATTTTTAAAGGGTATAGGAGGATCGTTATAATAATGTATCTATATATATGTCTGAATACATACGTAGAAAGTGTTTATTATTAGATTATTTCCCGTGCACATAGTGTTAATGCTTTTTACGTCTACTAACCTAATCCTAGCGCGACAATAAAGCCAATTTCGTTTATTATATTGTTCAGCGTTAATTGCGTAGATGTTTTGAAATTAATATGATTCATAGATTATCCTTACTTTCATTAATTTTGGTGCTCCTTAGAAAGAAATAGAAAAGGAAATGCATGAAATTAATATTTATATTAATAGCTCTTGAATTACCTTGATATATTATCTACTGCATATTACATTCCTCGAAACAAGTTTCATGATCAATCTGCAACGTGTCACTTGATGGATTTGAGGCGTTACCGATTTAGGATAACAAACACAGTAATTTGTGCAAAACTACTGTATATTTCTTTCATTTTATAATACGTTCGAGGAGATATATATATTTGTTTAAAATGACGTAAGATGATAATATACACCGTTTACAAAATTGTTGGTCTGGACAGGTACTCGTTATTTCAGAATATATGTAAAACTTTGTATTTCATATGCTACGTTCAAACGTGATATATGTTCATCTTTCAAATTTAATAAAAAGACAAATATAATACCTCTTTCAGTACCTGAAAATGCTGGAGGGTGCCATGATCAATTATATGTTGTTACGATGATATACGTATGGCTGTCAATCACGGAATTTCCTGAAGGCACGACAAATTGAAAAGTTCAATAAATATGTCCCCTTTTCGTAGTTATCATTTAAACGGTTACTCGCGGATTGCGAAAGCCGTGATTATTACACTAGAGTAAATACGTACATGTAATGATTAAAAAGAAAAAAGGAAAGAAAAGTACATGGTGTATTTTCATATTTGTATGGTATATTTTCATATTTGTATTTTCTATGCTGACTTCTTCAATGTAATTGTATACCATGACCATTGTTGACAATTTTGTTGGTAGTGGTTATCACTGTTGTTGTTATAATAATAAAAAGCGACATTTTTTAATGAAGAATTGATATTTTTTTATTAGCATAGTACAATCACTTTGTTATGGTATAGAATGATTGTAACAATATATTTTATTTATTAAATTACTAGGATTAAATTACAAAAAAATATTAGACTAATAATATATGATTTTTATATATACATGCGCGTGATAACTATTTTCTTTATGACCTAAATGCATACTCAATGCTTGTTTTCAATATGCTATTGGTATTCCTTTTATGAATTTCCAGTACCACATGTACGCAGTAGCTCCAGACAGACAATACCATGTGAGGAGATAATTTAAATGCTCATTTCGTAATTCCACTCTTGTTTGACCACTAATTGGATACTGATTCAAATTGTTGTTAATGCTCATTTCGAGATATATAGGAGATGTGTCTGCCTTTTCAGCCATTTCATTCACATCTCTGAAAAATAAACAAAGATTTATTTGGGAATTATAGTGCTAATATTTTTACATACCTATAATACCACATATTATGATGTGGACGATTTTTAGGAACAAAAGGTGGTCTTCTTTCACTCATTCTTAAAATTCCTACAATTTCTTGTTCACCTTCTACCTCAAATTGATGTCTCTGTGGTGAATTTTTTAATGTTTTTGGAATCCAGCCACGATTTACCAGAATTGTTAAGCTGCAAAATATTTTAAACTTTAAAACAAAAGGGGAATAAAAGTACATCCTTTTAGTACATCTCTACTTACTCTCTATCTGCCAACTTAAAGGGTGTAATAATATGATATCCCCTTTCTGATCTGCTTCCAAAAGAAAAATTGGCATCTGATGGTTTACCATCTTTTATCAGGCTTCTATTTGCTGCCATAAACTCTTTATCATATAAAAATGTTCCTCTCACTCTAATAGGATAATATTCCTTTGTCTCCAAATCATCTAAACTGAATAAAATTGATCATTGTTCCATATAATTCTATAATAGTAAAAATATTATAAATTTTATTCGTCTTACTTTTCTGGTAATTCAAAAGGTTCATGGCTAGTACGCTCTTTTAGCCTTTCCACTAAATCTGTTTTCCATTTAAGCCTTTGAACTTGCCATGTACCAAGCAAAAATGCACAAATTGGTACACTCTGTTTTTAAATTTTTCGATACAAAAAGATACTGTTTATAATAATCAATTCTCTGCAATATATAACACTTTTTGTTTATAGCTTACCAATAAACAATATGCAGGGAAACTAATTTTATCACTTGATTCGTAGTTGGATTTATAAGGTTCCTGTCCATAAATATCACTTCTGAAAGTCTTGCGATTTGGTTTCTGATTTGTAAGCTTACACCACCATTGAGATAAAGTTTCTTTGCTCAGAGATCGAACAATGATAATATTATATGGTTTTCCTACTTTCATAAAAATTCTTCTAGTTGGTACATTCATTTTTGTCGATATTCACCTGGATGGTTATAGGTTATGTTTTAGAATAAACAGTAATTGTATACTATGTACATGCACATATAACATCAGGTTATATGTATATACCAATAGACACGGAACCACGAGACACAGTATAGAATCATCTGATCACCTGACACAGACCAATTGTCATGTTAATGTCATTCCCAACTTTATCGATTTAGCATAAAACGAGTGTATTGGGAAACTTAGTGGAGGCGTAGTTTAGATTTTAGTCCTCTGATGGTAAGATAACAAACTACTGAAAGTAGGTCCTATGGTTTTTTTGTTCATTTATCCAAATCAGCTGACTTATTTACATTCCAAATACTCAATAACTTTCAATAACTAAAACTTTTTTTAACTGAGAAAATGTTCTTTGAGAGCTAGTCTATCCAGTATTCTTTTCTTCCATTCGGAGGCTTTAGCAGCTGTTGATGTAAGTACTTACCAGGCTTTGTATTAAAAGCTTAACTGATAAAATTACTGTATTCTTTAACGAGAAATTTTTAAACAATGCATACAACTATCTAGAAGAAAAATTTTAGTTAAATTTTCAACATGACTTCCTAAAAATCATAAATTTTATGTCTAATTCTGTTTATGATTGTATATATTGCATATATACCTGTTCTATGGGATAAAATCTTGTTTTATAAAGTGTAATCAGCATACCCTCATAGAGAATAATACAACCTTGCTCACTTTTAGATCTTTCATCATGCACTGAAGCTGTCAATAATTTCCTTTTGACTTAATTTATTTTTTAATTTCACTAAATTTTCATTTTCCTGGAGAAAAAAATAAAAATGAACAGTGTTATTTTACATGCAAGACTGTAACAACCGTGCACACTGTAATATACGTTAACAGTGGTCGTCATTAATATTCGGATACTCTTTAAAACACAATAATCCTTTTAAAATCGGATCAAACGACTTGACATTTTTTGAGAAGCTAGACGAATTAATTTACTAGATAATGTGTAAAAAAATTGCTGATAAAATTGCAATTGGTCAGAATTGCGAGAAAAATAGTGAAGGTTGGTTTCTACAACTTTTTTATCTGGACTTCTAATGAAAATTTAAACAATTCGTTTTATAGATTTATATCAGTTATATAATATATACATGCTGACAATTTGATTGACAAATTTTCATTACAGGTTCATAAAAATTGCATCGACAAAATGTCCAACACGTACATATATAACTGGCATAAATCTACAAAACGTATTGTTTAAATTTTCATTACAGGTTCATAAAAATTTCATCGATCAACTTTTCAGCACGTACATATTATAACTGACATAAATCTACAAAACGTATTGTTTAAATTTTCATTACAGGCTTAGATAAAAAAGTTGTAAAAATCGACCTTCATTATTTTCTTCGTGCTTCTGCCTAGTTGCAATTTTCTCAAAACTTCCGAGCTTTTCAATTAATACAGAGCCTAATAAGTGCAACATTTGTTCAAGCCTCCGAACGAGAGAAAAGACTACTGGATATAATAATTCTCAATGAACATTCTTTCAATTAAAAAATGTCTTAAGTTACTAGAAGCTACTGAGCATTTGGAACGTAAATGAATCAGCTGATTTAATTAAATGGAAGACGCAAGGCATTAGTTTTGTATTTATTTTCCTTGTGTTTCATACAATAAGTTTTATAAAATAAACGTAAAAATATCTACTAAACTAATAGGTTTTCGACACAAGTAGATTAATAAATTTTTATAGAAAATCTCAAGTTGCATCGATTAATGTATTAAAAAATATATAATTCCATTAAAAAAAACAAGGGTGATCTTCGCAAGACCTTTATACACCTACCTATAGAGAAACTAACCTAGCATTAAAATATGCTCCCATTGAAGCTATTCAACTTTTATCTGAAACATTTTTCGGTATAATTTATAGCATAGTATACATATATTTAAAAAACTCAGAGCAACTTATAAGAATAAATTAAGTCACACGTTATGCTTCAATTAAAAGAGAATATAAGGATTATTCTAATTACCGTAAAAGCTCTTAATACGATACATTTTACGTAATGAAATGTTAAATTGCATATTTAATAATTGTATAGTAATTTATTAGTTTTGAATTTCGAAATTTCATTCTAGTAATTATTAATTTAGTGTACATAGTTCTATAAATATTTTATTTAATGGTCCTTTTTATGTTTTAGGGATAATGAAGATATTAAATGATTTTTAAACAGAATCATTAGATTAAATATTGGGCGTGGTTATGGATAAGGAAAGAAGAGGTGTTTATAAAGTAATTATTCGTAGATGTATCAATTCCTTACGTTCTATATGCCACGGACAACGACTCTGTACTCGGAAATTTCCGTGGGTGAGTTATAAAGTCGTCGGTAGGCTTTTCCATGTCTCAGTCGATGAACGTCCTGCCAACGTCCCGCGATTTTATTCATCACGATTTATTTATTCTAGATCAGTACGCCTTAACCTTAATCAATTCACAGTAGGAATAAACCGTAAATACGACGCAAAAAAAAAAGAAAAAAATAAAATTGACTAATCGATCTCGTGGAAAAATAATCGATTAAATTTGGAAGATAGTGATTTAAAATGCATATTATCGCATCGTTGATCTTCGCGATACTATTCGTTGTTTACGTCGCTGATTGTAACGTGAAATTGGATAAAGGTAAGATGAAACGATTGTTTTCATGTTTTTCTTTTATTAAATTTATTACGTAATTATTTTTATTTGTGAACGTTAGTAAACAATTAGTAAACAATTTAAAAATAAAAGTGGAAGATCAATGGCAATGACATAGAAGGTCTATGAATGTGGCTTTCGTAATTAAAAAACAGATCCAGATTCTTGGGTTCAATATAGTTTAACAGCTTTTAGCTTATACGTTAAAAATACAAGACTTTAATTCCAAAAATTTTTAATTCTAGTTGCTTAATTCTGTAAATACAACATTTTGAGGATATATGATAAGATTGGGAAATTTTGTAATTTTTAAGCATTAAGAATTTTGGATGACAGATAAATCTAATGTTTCCAATATAGGTGTAAAATATTTAATATCAAGCTTGACAAAAGTATGGATAAAAATAATTTTCTGGCTACAACTAAACTTGTTAATTAGTACAAATATAGTATAAAAATATTTGGATATCTACAAGTATAATATAGAATCTAGAAGATTTCAAATATGGATTAATGTTTCTTATCTTATAATGCTAAAAGTAAAATAAACCGAGAGTCAAAAAGCTAATTAGAATATAGATCTTGAATCATATATCTACAACCTAGATTCTTGATTATCAATTCTAATTAATTTTTCTCTACCTTTCCTTACGTTTTTTAAAACTATTATTTTCCTCCTATAGTCTTTGAAGCAAAGTAAACTGTGTCATAGTAAAACAGTAGAGGTAGAACGTTCCCATAAGGTGTTTACGGTGTTGCAAACCAGTCCCCATACAACTTGACAAGAAACCCGGTAACGGCACGCAAGGAACGATAAATGGTTTTTACAACAGTTCAACTTGAAATGACTATTTTCATGCTCGCCAATTGTGGAAGTAATTCATCTATCTTTAGGGAAACACCTCTTTTTTACACAAATTTATTAACAACGTTTTTTCTACTATTTTGAGACAAACAATAGACAAAAGAAATATTTTATAATTAGGCTGCGTATATTTATGCAAATTCATATCTTTATAAGCACAATTAAGTAGCTAAAGATTTATTTCATCCTTTGAATATTATACCTAACCGGTATGTACTTTGAACATTTCATATGTTTTTTTTCATATAACATGCATTGCTGTATATCTTTCTATCTTTAAAATAAGTTCGAAAAAATTCGCAGTCTACTAATAAACGATATCGAAATTCGATACGATCCTGTGTGGGCTCTCGGAAATTCATGAAGCTCTGCATGAAACCTTTTCTCTGAGCATTGAAGGTGATAAAAGCACGATGACATCCATGAAATGATAATAAGTCAGAGTTTCTCAAAATGAAATTAATTAATATTTTTCCGTGTTACAAATGCTTACAGGGTTGACGACAAATCTTCGAGAAACATGGGACTACAATGATTTTGTGATTGTTGCTTTGAACTCCAAATCAAAAAAAAAGCAATCAGAAGCAGCGATTGATATTCTTCTAGCTGTAAAATACGAGAAATCGAAGACAAAAATGATATTTAAGTTCGACAGGCAAACTAATCGAAGTAGGAAGAATATTCCAAATATAAATTATTTGATTCTCATAAATAAAAAATATTATTATATATTTCTTATTAATTCATTTTAACTCTATTTTAGTCATCTATGAGAAGACTAATCGAAATGGTCATCGAACTACGGAGCACTTGGAAATTCAGAACGTGAATGCTCCATGGAAGAAAATAATCGTCTTCGTGCATCAGAATAAACCTGACCCCGAAATAGACATTTACGTTGATTGCATTTATCAAGGCATGTTACACTTGAAGGAAAGCTTCCGTAAGGTAGCAGAAAATGAAGATGATTCTCTTGTAGAAGTGGTGAGTCTTTATTATCAAAGAATTAAAAATAATAGATGTTTCAAGTCTTCTAAGCCTAAATACTTGAGTTACGAATATTAGTAATAATATTAGAAAAATATGCTAATATTGAGCTAAATATTAAACACTTCACGTTAATTACTCCTTCGGATATTTTAATAATTACTTTACTGTTCTCTTATTCCGCGACATACGGACATCTATAATGGTGTGGAGTCAACAAATTCAATTGGGTCAAAGTAATTGTTCTTTCCTTTTTCTTTCTTTGTTTCTGTTTTGTCAAAGGACAAACAACCAAAACACACGTTCTTTCATCTATCATTGAAAAACTTCACGGTTGTTAGCAGAGAACCGGTGACGTTAGATATCGTAGGATGATGCTATTCCAAATATGGCGAGTCAGTCCAAGGCTGCTCGCATTTATTGCGTGTAGCTGTTAACTCGCGTAACACATTTAAGCATAGTGAATTGATTTCGATTCGCTTAGACTTCATCATTATTGAATATTCACGGTCTGCTTTCTTGCGCTCGAGATATGCATACAAAAAGAACCACGATGATCGTAATTTATGAACTGAAAAGAGAGAGAGAAAACGAGCCTTCGTTTCTTCTCGCTCTTGTCTTTTCGTTATTTAAATATTCATGAAAAAGCTGGTTAATATACAAATCGTCTTAGTTTTTCTTTTTTTAAGCGACGTTGCGTTGCTTAGAAATAATCTTGTAAAGGAAGTAGCTCTATTTACTACTTGTAATACTTCGTTCTTACTCTTTGTATTATAACTGAAAAACGCATTAAACTGAGTGTCATTTTCCTATATAATGATGATAGTTAATGTATCTACCTCAACATATATAACTAAAGAATTGATATATTCAGATATGTATTTAATCTAAATGTAAAACATCTATAATATACATACATGCAGTATTATATCAATAGAAAAAGAATTCCAAAACTCAATTAGTTGTATTATGAAAAATGTTATTTTGTTGCTGTATATTTATTATTATTAACAATTATAGAACTTTCAATTTAAAGAATTTTAACTTAGAAAAATTGTGTCTTCAGTTTAGAGAAAGGAGAAGTCACGTAAAGGTGTATCCCTTATTATCCGTCAGCGACGCTCTGAAACAAGAAAATTGCCCCAACTATCTGGCCGGTTTAGGCACGTTATCGGATGAGTACAAAGAGTCTGTCGAGTCTGACGAATCAATTCCTACATCAACCAAAGACAATTCTGATAATAATTCCGACGAATTTTCACTCGAGATTAATCCATCTCGTAGAAAATTAGGAAACAATGAAAACTCCACAACTGAAACTTCAGATACGTCCGAAGATACAAGTTCAATTGAAGATTTCGGCGATCCAGGTTTTAAACAATCATCTCAATCGAAACACGATTATCGTCCTACTGAACGTCCTGAGAAATATCATTCTATAAGTGAGTTTGAAACTAATCAAGAAGATGTTTCGAAACATGTGAAACGTTCGCGTCAGAAAACACGATCTGAATACTTTGACGGACCTTTTTACGAGAATCCCATGGAATGGAATAATTTTGGTGAATTGGATCCATTGAGTCAGTCCAACTTGTATCATAAGAGATTTCCGCGAAGAGGGGACATAGGGATTCAGAGTCTGAACGAAAAGGGTAAGCTGTAATTGAAATGAATCATGCGAAAAATTAGTTAATAAATAGGCTGCGAATCTTTATGCACTTGTAGGAAATTTGAACGTGCAAAATTGTACATAATACGCAGATAACACGAAAAAATGTTTAAAATAACCATAGTATAGTGCTTCTTATAATATCTGGTAATTACGACAATTTTCTATCTGGGTTCTCTTTCCTTAATTGTATTCTGAAAAACACGAATTTGCACAAAAAAAACTGCAGTTTATTAATAAATTTTAATATCTTAACTGTTCTAATTGTTTAAGATATTAACTATCATAATGGAAGTTTAGGAAATAAAATATGTAGATAGTATGTTATCTAACATCGAGCATTATTTTTTATTTATGATTTCAAAATCTTAAGAAAATGTGATTTTGCAGTTTGTTTAATGGATTTTCAAATCGTGAGGACATTAAACGAGCTGATTGAAGCTACTAGGAAGGTCTGGAGAGAAATAGAATTAAACGTGAGTAATAACGTCGCCCATAATTATTCAAGAATATTTAATGAACAGTTCTTGATTAATGTGGTTTTCCTTTCAGAAACTGGAAATGCGACATCTTCGACAATTAATTGAAAATTGCGCAGCATGTCGTGTACCTCCTGGTGGGTATTGAAAGAATTACATACACGAAACATATCTTTATTGTTAACTGCTTTTAATTTTCTATTTGTTCTTCGATAATATTTTTTAATTTAATTTTTCTCAATCCTTTCTCATCTTTCGAGACAATTTTTTTAGTAACGATTTTCACAAGTGTGCAAATACTTGTTAATATTATAAACAACGAAAGAGCATTTAAATAAATGTATAATACGGCCTTACATTGCAATAAATGTACATTTCTGGCAAAATGGAATAATGTTGTGACTCGTATTCTTACTTTTTTAAGAGAATTATTAGGAATAAAGTTCCTCGAATCACTAGATTAGCTCGTATGATCGGAAAGCAACGCGATTAGATCGAAAAGCGACATCTTAACCGAAATGACTAATATCTAAATTGAGGAAAATGATATTGGCAACGTGATTATAACCTGAAAAGAAATTGCAGGAATAGAAAATACTGTATGAACTGGAAGACTATTAAATTGTCGCGAAGACATCAGAAACTAATGCAGAAGTTAAATCAAAGTTGTCAAAAACAAAATAACTAATTTACGAAAAATTTTTCAAACAACTTTTCAAAAAAATTGCTCAAATGTATAATAATATGATGCTTAAATCGAAACTACAAATAGAACATGAAATGATATTCTAAAATATTTCTGGCATTTATAATATATATAGGAAATACTAAAAGCTATTAATTAGATATATGTACGAAGAATATTCCATAGAAGGTATATTTTTCCTGTATGAAAAAAAAGAACAAAAAGAGCTATTTTGCCTTGGGTTATAGATATTTTCAAAAATCTATGACTTTAACTAGTTTAGTAGAGATAAATGTAGATTAACCAGTAGTAATTGTAGCATTAAAGTGGATTCCAAGCACAGGCGGAAATCTGTTGAGTCGCAATATGGTCGAGGTTTCTTCTTGGAATAGCGATATCCTGATAAGTTCCTGATCCTGATAATTCCACAGTTTCACCGATGACCACGGCGGCTCCTCCTCCTAGTTGCGATTACAAATCGCCCTGCTTCCCGGGCGCTGACTGCATTAACACACCACGCGGGCCACAGTGCGGAGCGTGCCCGCCGCAATACACTGGTGATGGATATCGTTGCGTGAAAATTAGTTGCGCGCACAACCCTTGCTTTTATGGGGTCCGTTGCTACGACCGCGCGGATGGATACAGGTACGAGTAGAATCATTTAATTAATTACAATACAGTTCCCGGCGATTGAATTACAACCGTATGCAGAAATTTCATTTTTCGAAGCACGATATGTAGGTGTACCCATCCTTGATCCTTATGTTACTTAGGGAGAAAAATTTAGACAGCGTACATAGGATATCGGAAAGGATATGAGCTGTAATGAATTGAATAACAATTTTTTAGGTGTGGAAATTGTCCCAACGGTTACGTAGGTGATGGTAAACGCTGCGAACGATTTAAGGGTGGTTGTGAGCCTCATCCTTGCTACCCGGATGTAAAATGTGATCCAATTCTTCATCCGCCGTATTTCAAGTAATGAAATGAAAATATCAAGTTAATCCATAAATTTCTATAATTTAAATGGAATTAATTGTAATTTAATTGAACTTAAGGCGTTAGGTGTAAATTACAATTATCTATTATAAAGTGTAAAATAATTGAGAAGGACTATTCCAAGGTTTTTGACTGAACTATAATGATTTTTAGATGCGGTCCTTGTCCAAACGGGTTCATGGGTAATGGATCTACGTGTGTTGATATAAATGAATGCGAGCTAGCTCAACCTTGTCATCCAGGAGTACGATGTATCAATCTTCATCCAGGATTCAAATGCGAATCTTGTCCACCAGGATTTGCTGGACCTACAGTCGAAGGAGTCGGTTTGGAAATCGCAATGGTTCGCAAGCAAATTTGCCAAGACATAAATGAATGCGAAAATAACAATGGAGGATGCGATCCATATATGACATGCATTAATACGGAGGTAGTTTTTGCAAAAATTCGTAACAATTCAAATAAATTCAATAAATACAATTTAAATATTGAAGTTGCTTCTTTATTATATTTTTAATTGTATTTCCAACTTAACTATTCTCATTAACACTTCAGGGCTCGTATAGATGTGGTACTTGTAGAACAGGTTACGTGGGAAACCAAACATTTGGCGATGTAAACGCCGATTGTATTTGTACCAACACCAATGAATACACATGTAGAGTAAGAAAACAAATCCAACACAACTATTCTTTTAAGTCCATATATATATATATATATATATATATATATATGTATTCTAGACAAAACAATCAAATTATATATCAAATTCACAATTTACATCAAAAGATACAATTTCTAGTGTCGCGTTGGATGGGCAGGAGATGGACTGATGTGTGGTTCGGACAGAGACAGCGATGGAATTCCTGATAGAAACCTCCGTTGTCATGATTTACGTTGTCGTATGGACAACTGTCCATTTATACCAAATACAGGACAAGAGGATGCGGATAGAGATGGTTTGGGTGATGCTTGTGATCCAGACGCTGATAACGATGGCATCTTGAATCCTTCGGACAACTGTCCTTTAATTCCAAACCCTAGCCAGGAAGACAGTGATCATGATTCTGTCGGCGATGCTTGCGATAATTGTCCTCTAGCAAAAAATCTAAAGCAGGACGACACTGACGATGATGGCATCGGTGACGCCTGTGACGACGACGTTGATAACGATGGTGAGATTTTAAAGAGAAATTTATTTTAGGTTCAGTAATAATTCGTAGACAAAATTATAAATTTAGATAAATTTTAATTAATCGATAGATTAATTTCAAAATACCCAATCGATATTGGTAAGAGTATTCTCCATTTCTAAAGATGTTTTTGCATAAAATAGAATGTCTTCTGAAATTTTTACGTGGTAAAATTGACGAAATATTTTTTAAAGCTTTTTTCAAACTTTTTTAAGAAGGAATTGGATATGTAGGGAGAAAAATATTCGGCCAATCAGGTTTAACTAAAGCGGGATTCGTACCCAAATTTGTTTGCCGGACGGGTGCTTTTCCAATTAAGCTACCCAGAGAGTCCATCGGCGAATTCTTTTTCTCTCAAATTCTTCTATACTTATTGTATGTAAGAGTATATGTCCACATTTCTTGCAAGCCGGCGCCAGGAGCTTGACACAATTTGTGACGACCCTCGATTACCCATAATACATGATTAACTATCGATAACTACCGTATAACATTGATCTATACAATAAATATCGATCAATTAAAATAAACAATATCATTACTGATTATTATTATTTTTACTACTGGGTATCAGGGGGTTATACTTTTCCTGAGATTTTAGAGAGAAAAAATGTTCATCCAATCAGGTTTACTGGACCGGGATTCGAACCCGGATCATCCGCTTACCGAGCGGGTGCTTTCCCGATTAAGCTACCTAGGCCATTAGCAAATGTTTTCTTCAAATTTGTTATATATCACCTAAGTGGCTATCTACAAATGTTTTATATTAAATATTTTTTAAAATATTTTTAATAGATATCTTTTATAATCAATAACATTTATGATCTCATAGCTATCTTGAATGAGAACGACAATTGTCCAAAAACGAAGAATCCAGATCAAAATGACCGCGATATGGATGGTATTGGCGACGCCTGCGACAATTGTCCTGATGTATACAATGAGGACCAATTGGACCAAGATGAAGATGGGGTAGGTGATGCTTGCGACAACGACAACGATAAAGATAGAGATGGTGTACAAGACGATAGAGACAATTGTCCTGATGTCATGAATTCAGGACAAAATGATATTGACCACGATGGTATAGGAGATGAATGCGATGATGATATGGATAATGATGGTGTGCCCAATTCGATTGACAATTGTCCTTACGTTTACAATCCGGATCAACGTCGCACGCATCGTAAGTAAAGAATCATCGAACCGTAAAGATTATCATATAAAAATTTAAAAAAATATTATACATATTTAGATGAGAATGTTGGTGATGCTTGCTGGAACGACAATGATAACGACACTGTGAAGAATTTATTAGACAATTGTCCTAACAATAGTTTGATCTGGGCAACAGATTTCAGAAAATATACTACGGTTGCTTTAGATCCTATTGGTACTGCTCAAATAGATCCTGTTTGGGTAATACACCACGAAGGAGCTGAAATTCAGCAGCTTTATAATAGTGATCCCGGGCTTGCTATTGGTAATGTAGTAATTTATATTAATTTATATCTGTTAATCAATTTATTTATTTATTATAGTAGCTGCAAAAGGTATTTGTACACAGTTACATTTACTACAGTATTTACATAATATTAATTAATTAGATCCAAGTATATTAAATTTCATATCATTTACTAATACGTTCGGTTACAAAAATTTGATACTATAAATGTGAGATATAAGACCTCATAAAAAATGTCTCATTAGAAGATAAAAATATGTATTTAGTATTTACAAATACCTCGTGTAGTCACTGTGTAATGAATATCAGGTTGACGGATATGAAATTTCGTTTCTCTGAAACAGAATTTAGCAAACTAATATTATTTAATTTACTAATCATACTAAAGGAGAAATTTGAAATTTTGTAATCTGTTTATTTCCTTGACTTTAAATCTTCATCTGCAACAGGTCCGGATATATTCAGCGGCGTAGATTTCGAGGGCACGTTCTTCATCGACGACGACGGAGACGACGACTACGTTGGTTTTGTTTTTTCTTACCAGGACAACCGTAGATTCTACGTTGTGTGCTGGAAAAAAGGCCCGCAACCATATTGGATGCCGACTCCGTTCAGAGCAGTAGGAGAACCCGGAGTTTTTTTGAAACTCGTCAACTCAAATACAGGTCCCGGAGAATTTCTTAGAAACAGTCTTTGGCATAACGAAGATGTACCCAACCAGGTGAAGATTCTTTGGCATGATCCAAAGAAAATCGGGTGGAAAGAAAGGACACCGTATAGATGGCATCTGTTACATAGACCTAAAATCGGTCTAATTAGGTTCCGACTTTATCAAGGAAAACAACTAGTAGCTGACTCAGGAAATGTTTACGATTCGACATTGAAAGGTGGCAGATTGGGTGTTTACTGTTTCTCTCAGGAAAAGATTACTTGGTCCAATTTGTTATATACATGTAAAGGTAAGATTTTATTTGTACAGGTGCTAGGTTTGCTCTTGGAATTTGGTTGCAAGCGTTGGTGGATACATTAAAAATATATCATGCAATTTTTAGTGCAGAAATTAAATCATTTATAATTAAAAATAAACTTCTCAGGCGATATTTTCATATATGAACTACTTTCATTGTACTCCTGTAAATATCGCCTACAAGTTTTGTGTTACCCTGTATACACATATTTATTAATGTCGTTCAGCATAGATAACAAAATTGCTATATAATATAAAGGTCATACATTTAAGAATTAAGAGTTACATATTAATGAAGGAAACTGATAATACATTGAAAACATCAATTATAAATGAAGAAATTCATATACAACATATAAAATATATACATTTTTTAATTATTTACAGTTTAACACAAGACTTTTAATTAAACCATATTTAGGTGTAAAACGGCTCGAAACAGAATCTCACTATTTTAATGTTTCAGCAATACGGTAGCTAAAATTTGAACCCAGTATATTAATAAAACTTCAAATTTATCCGTGATAATACAATAACTGATTTAATCCACACCAATTCACACGTGAACTTTTCCTTTAGCATATGCATTTTTTGCATCTTTTCTTTCAAATTTGCCAATAATTTAACAATAATCCTAATTAATGATTTTTATATTATAATTTAACATTCGTTATATAATAATTTATCGTGTTATAAATTAAAAAGTATACAAAATATGAACCTGTAGGCCAACCTTATCACTGAACAATAAACTCTAACAGAAATACTCTTACTTTAAATATCTTTAAAGAGACAAAATCTTCATAAAATTTCTTCATTTTTATGATATTTTTCAGAGACTGTCCCGAAATTGGTATGGAACGAGTTGCCGGCGAACTTGAAGAAAGAAGTAAATGTAGAGATGAATAATTAAATCAGACCTTCTACCAGACTTATCTATTACGACTCACTTTAATAACTTCTTGAAATTTATTCCATTATTTTAGGAAAATTTTGTCTATTTAAGCCGAATATCATGAATTTGGTTCGTTTCCCGCGATGAGAACTAAAAAATATTCTTAAGTGTATGTATATGTATCTATATTTACGAGTTTTATTCAATATGGGCAGAATTCATTGGAAAAATTCGTGATTCTTTTTCTCTCTTTTATTTCTTTTTTTTTATGAAATTCGAAGTTTTGTAACATTTAAGAATATACGTAATTAAAGATACAGCATGACAAATACCTTCAATGAACCTTCTTCCATCAGCTAAGGACGAGGGAAATCTTAAAAATAGATTATATTTTTGCGGAATGTGTGCAACGAACACTTAATTTTCTAATTAACAAGGAAAGATTAAAATATGATTGTACGCTTTCTGAACGATTTGAATCAAATATATTGAATTTATTACATTATGTTTTACTATACCGATGTG
Source organism: Bombus terrestris (assembly GCF_910591885.1). Classification (NCBI taxonomy): domain Eukaryota; kingdom Metazoa; phylum Arthropoda; class Insecta; order Hymenoptera; family Apidae; genus Bombus; species Bombus terrestris. The sequence goes on from NC_063277.1 coordinate 7,085,467, forward strand.
TGCAAAGATACGGAAGTTGCTTTTATAAGAAATGGACAAATTAAAGCTTTATACTCTTGATAATCTTTACGGGTATCATGAATTCAAAATTAAATATCAGAAACAACGTAAGTTAATTTTCATTGTAAATTGAACCGTAATTTAGAAATGACTTATGCCGTGAATGCTCTCGTCAATTTCATTTAATCTCGAAGAAACAGGCGATAAAGAATTACAGATTATTGTGGATATAGAATATGCGAAATGTGGTTTAATATACAAAATAACTGATAAAATAAATTAAATGCTTAAGAGATTAGATAGTTGGATCTCTTAAGTGCTCTTATTTTAATATAACTAATTTAAATTTTTACAGATTTTCTCTCTCTTTCGGATAGTAGTTTTAATATTTCAAAAGTTTCCATAGCTAAATTACACTCAATCGGTTTTACTGTTTTACAATCGATTTACATTGGTCGTTACAGTTCAGAAAGCGCACATCTAAATCGTTCCCTCTTTTTTAAGTGATTGACAAAGTCGATCAAAGTGCCTAGAAAAAATTTGTCGCTTTGATAGTATACGCATTTAAAACATTTTCATATTTGTGTGTATGTGCATGTGCATGTGTATGTGTATGTGTGTGTGTGTTCTTTTTTTCTTTACTAAAGAGTGTCTACTTACAATGTTACGGAATAACGAGGCTCTTTACGATAGGTATTAAAAAAAGTATATATATACACGTTGGTATAAGAAAATGTCTACAGTACAGGATGAACTAATCGTTGCGAAATCTAGGAAGAACATTTGTACGTGACAGAGAGAACAATTTTCGACATATTTCTACGCGTTGTTTGAATGAAGAATAGGTGCGTATGTATGTTTATTAATAATGTATTGTATATTGCGAGGTACCAAAAAGAAATATGACAAATATCGAAATAAATAACACATAAATGTACACGATACTTAGGCCCATTACAAATTAAAAAACATAATAATTTATTATTTTTTCTATCACGAATAAAATTTTATTACACACCCCTTCCTTCGATATACGCAATAAATTTATTCAACAAATAATTCTATTATGGCTGAGGGAAGCGTAAATCTATTAATGTTAACTTTTTGTAATTTATTAGTGCAAAAAATAAAAGTATGTAAGAGAAGAAACTGGTGTGTATGTATAAAAATATTTATTTCAGATATGTTGCGCAGGATGTCCAAGGTAACTAACTTTTTCTTTTTTATTAAAAATTAACCAAAGAACGATCAGCATGATGCGATAAGTACGATCACAAACAAGAATTTTTTAACATAAATAAATACCATAAAAGGAAAATACCAATATAGCGTCTAACCGCGTAAATCGAAGGACGAGAGATATAACTTCTTATCGCTTCTTATTCATTTACGAAAACTTGTAAATATACTTGTACAAAAGTATATATATATATATATATATATATATATAATACTTTTCTTGAAACAATATAAATACTTGAAAAAAGAAACTGTTTGGCCTAAATGACCATTTTGCTTATTACTTTTCCTATGTATGTCAATGTGTTACGTTAACATTCTGCATGGGAACGCAAAATCCTGTTATTATATATAAATAGTCGAAGTCTAGAGATCGTAATTAAAAATAAAACTTAACTTTATATTTACACTAAGGAACATATAGATACCATTTGTTTCAAAGCTACAGCAATTCCTTCTCCGAGGAAGTTCTTTAATAAATCGGAAGTTATATTTTAAATGCACTAACCATCGGAGAGAGGCCGAATAAATATTATACAACTATTACAAAATTGGGCGTACACATACACATACGTCAAAATGTCAGATTTCACGACTTTAAGAGTTTATAGCGCATTTACCATTTTCTTTAGTGTTAAGCAACACATGCACTTTCTATATTGTTCTCTTCATAGATCCTATAAACTTTTAAAATCTTAAATCTTTTCTTTCTTATTCTTATTATTCTATATGTATATTATATACAGAGATTTTAATGAAAATAAAATAATAATGATGCTCTATTAATTAACCCATTATCTGCGATAATCCTCATTTAGAGACTATAAAATTAGGGATCAGAAATTTGTAAATTTCACGGTTTCGGTGATACCCAAATGAGGAATTTTTCTTTGTCGAAGAATATATTTGAATTTGATATTTCAAACGCATATATTGATTAAATTCATTGGAATCGAGATTGCAATCTATAGAATTATACATATGTATGTACATATGATAATTTGAAGAAGAGAGAAATTGGCAGTTAATGGGTTAAACATTCGTAATTGTACATTTCCCTACAGTTTTCGCAAAGAAAATAGAACGTTACTAATTGTAAGTGTCTCTGATCGATTTCTTAAAAGTGTATAAATTCTTTGAGTGAAGAAGAGGGAGAAGTGGTGGAGGAAGAAGAGTAGAATATGTATTTTAGTTCATCATAGGTGAAAAGACAGTCACACACAATCGACAAAGTTAATAATATAAATTTCTCCGAATCTTAGATTAAAGTTCGTTTTGCACGATTCGCGTACAGGGTGTTTCGAAAACAGCTGCTCGGATTTTGGGCGTATACTTTATATGAAAACGAAAATACGAGAAAAATGATATAAACGTAATTTCGAAAGCCTTTCCCTTCAAAAATGGAAAAGATATACGTAATAGTAATAATATATATATATATATATATATATGACAATTATCTTAATTATTCTGTTTATTATTTAAATAAGTTTTATTTCATAAGGCAGTATATTTTAAATCGTTATTCATTAAGAAAAAATATCTAACAACCCTGGTATTGAATGGGAAAATAATGATGCATAATATGCATAAATATGATATCTTTTCTATAACTGTAAAAAGATTAACAAGAAAAAAATTCAAATTCACTCATTCTCCTTAAAACTAACGAACGACTGTTTTCGTGAAGTTTGGCCAGCTACGATTTAATTGCAAAATATACAACGCTTGGAAATGAAATTATCCTACTATGTGTAATATAAAAATGCTATTTGTACTTCTGAATTTTTATACGATACGATATTCTCAATTTTTTAAAAAGAAAATATTACTTTTGATAATAAAATGTCTCAAATAGAGGACAGTTGTATAGTTGAAATATTCGAAGCTGAGTATAATATGAACCCCAAAAGCCGGATATTTTGGAACTGTCGAACAGTCCTAAGAAAATTGCAAACAAGCAATCGACATTTTCGGAGCCTAGTATTATTTTCGCATCCGAGTATTATTTTCGAAACACCCGAAGAGTTAAAATTTAAACGAAAAACTCGATTCTAACGAGTGCAACGGACAGTTGAGTCTCTTCTGATTCGCACACGTTATGGCAGTGGCCGCTCAGAGCTTGATCGCTAAGGCAGTTGAGCGCTATTCAAAGGAAAAAAGAGCAAGAAACCTCGGCAAAGAATCTTCTTCGAGAACAGTCTCTCGTTCGGTAAGAAGTTCATCCGTATTTATCTCCTAGCGTAGAAGCTATAATATAAATAAAATAAATCTGATATTACTTTACACGATGACAACATGCATATTTTCTCTCGATCCACGAATAAAAGTCGTAAAGTAAAGGGACTTGTAATTTTCCAGTTAAACAAAATTTCTATAAAAAATTAGAAATTGGTTGTTTTAACTACTCTGATAGTTCTAATATTATATTAAATATGATATTCGGATTCTTACAAATAGCAAATGTCTTGACGATATCTTTTATCAAGGAATGAACCAAGCGTATAAGAATTTCGAACGAATACATGGTAAAATGACAAATATTTTATTCACTTATTATAGTCATAAAATATTTAATATCTGAAATGCGTCCCTTTGTTTTTCGACTTTTCCATGTATAACGTTCACTTCTCTTTTGACAAATTTTCTTCCCCGATTTTACTTATACAAGTGTACAGGCGACCAATGAACACCTTGATCTTCAATAGAAGGTATATGCGACTAATTCACGTAAATCTTTCGTTCGACGAAGTCAACGTTGCCAAATTATGTTTGGTGGAAACTGTTAATATAGAGGGTGTCGAAGAAAGGGTCAGAAACTATAAAAATACATACGTAATATTCATTAAAATAAGCAGAAAAGAACTTATAATTAAAAATAGAATTAAGTTTACAACATATCTTTAATCATAAATAATTGTGTATTCCTTTTTCCCTTTATATATAAATAAATATCATTATCCAATAAAATTTACTAATTTTAAGAATTTAATTACATTATCTAAATAAATTCTCTCTGGAATTATTAAATTTTTAGTATCGAAATCTTTATTTATTTTTACGAGTACCCTAAAATATTTGTTATCCTTTCTCAAACACCCAATATCTTCATCGAGGATATATAATATTTTTGTTAATAGCATACACATAGTTCAAATTTTTACTTTATAGATTAGATCATTAGATTTAAGATAGTATCTTGTTAGCTGAATATCTTAACAACGAGTTTTAAAATGTACATTAAAAGAACAAGCCACAGCGAACGAGTTCTTGGCTGTTTTATTCGATGGTCTAACTAAAAACGAACCGAAATAAAAATACATCATCAGGAATCTATTTTCACTCATCGTCAGTTCTATCCAGTATCCTTTTGATATCTGCGCAATCAAATCGAATCTCAATTAAATGCATATTTCTGTCCCCTTTATAAAACTACGTTTACTTAACTATGTAGATCACATTCGAAGAAACGTCTTTCAAGAATAACGCGTCTATCAAATAATATTTACAAGGAACGAAATAAAGCGAATCAAGTATATGGAAAAGAAATTAATAATATCCTATCACGAACTCAAAATTCAATAAATATACAAATAATAAATTAAACGATCTACGCTCTATTCGTTATTACTATATCGATAAATTATATTATAACTTCAAATTAAAAACGTTAACAGCTTAAAATCGGAATAAAACGTAACGCGTAGGATCCAGGAAAAAGGCAACACACTTGGAGACTTGCGGTCGACTGAATAATAATTCGGACTCCTTTCGCCGAAGAGCAAGTCCCTGTGCCATCGCAAACGATCTCTCGATGTCCTCTTACTTATTCCTACATGAATCAACTATTTATAGAGTCGCTATGAATTTCCACTCTTTTTCTATTCTAACTTCGATGAGTGTCCTCGAACGTTTCCTTTTTTTTTATCTCCTCTCTTTTTTTTCTTTATATCGAAACGTCAATTCTTGGGCAGTTAACGATACTTCTTGAAAGTTTTCTCGCTTCGATTCTTCATCGAGTAAAATCATCTTACTCTTTCAGGCTTTTATTGTTGTCCTAGACACGTGTATATCTTTTTTTCTTTTTTTTAGTCAATCTTAACAACGATTGGAAATACCTTTTTTCTCACGCAAACGAGGAAAATGTCCCGTTTGGAACTCAAGCTATCCATATTCTTAACTATACCTCTAAAGGACTCTCGGTATACTCCCGTATACGGGAGCCATCTTTTATATCTAAATAACTCTCTTCGTTTCGTCGATAAAACAGCACGCAATACACTAGATGCCACGATATTTTTCAACGACTCGTCAAATTGTTTTCACCATTCGAATCTTTCTCTTCGTTCGCCTGAATCTCGTCTAACTTTGTCTTTTCTCTTTGATACTGGAGTTGTTGGAATTGTTCGACTGGATGTAGGAAGAAAGCTCTGACTACCAAGCGTCTGTGTATCTCACGTCGAACTCCTGCAGACCTGGCAAACACTTCTTCAGGGATTCGAACGTCTGAACGGATAGTTTCGTGCTATTCAGGTTCAGCTTCTTTAAACTTGTTAGTGCTAAAAATTTAAAGATTGAATAAATGTTCAGATTAATTAAGAAATTGAGTAAAGATTTTATATTAACTTCATACAGTGGCTGCAGAAAGTATTGGCACATACATATTTTTCAATGAAACGTTTCTTTATCAGATTCTATATTTCATTTTCATAGTACCAAATTTTTATAGTCATATGAAAGTGCTGCTTGGATCTAATGGTGTGCTAACATTTCTTTTTTTTTTTTTTTTTTTTTTTGTAGCCACTGTATGTACAGCATATGAATATCTAAATTGTAAAGTTCAAAATATATGAAAGTAGATGTTAAAATAAAAATTGATCTTATCAAAATATACAGATAAGAGTTCATATAAAATTTATACTAAACATATCAAGATACATTCTCTTTGGACAAAACAATATTAACATTCATATTTCCTTACAGGCCAAGCTAGAGATTCCTTTATCAGAAACAGGGGTTTCACAAAGATTCAGGACCTGCAGTTTCTGCAAGTGTTCGCTAATCATTTGTAGGCCAGCGTCACCGAACTGCGTGGCCCACAAGTTCAGATGCCTCAAAGCTGGTAATTTGATTAGCTGCTCGGCGCAAGCCGAGGTCACCGAGGTAAAGGCCAAACTGAGGTATTCCAAGCTGCCAAGAGCCCTTCCGCTCAGAATAAGGGCAACGTCCGCGTCTGTCGCTCGAGCTGGTAACGTCAATCGTCTAGGACCTCCTTTCCGAAGCTATTTCAATACAAAACAAAAATTTATACCATATAAAGAAATATATCTTATAGTAATAATAGTCATAGTCTATTTTTCAGCTCCCCGGCCATGAAAGGACTTTTCCCTTTATGAAATTTCAAGTCACGCCTACTTTTTCTTATTGTAAAATAAAATCTATAATGATATTACATCACCATTAAACAATGAACATATATCTGAAATCAGTCATATTTCTTGTTTGATTTACAATTAAAATTAAACAGTAGCAGGTGTATAAATCGGAAACATACCAAGTTTAATTTAATTTAGTTTATAACAACATATTATCTGAAAAATTGTGTATTTGACAAAATAGATGTCATCTCTTTACTCACAAGTTGCTGCAAATTCTTTTGTCTCTGGCAAAGAGCTGCGTATCGTTCCTTGCCTGAAGTGGTTGACTCTAACGCATTAACTATTTGCAATTTAGTTTCTTTGCTTGACAGCAAATGCCACTCTAGCATTAAACAAAGACCTTCTTGGGCAGCCTCGCAGCCTCTTACTGCTAATAGTATACAATCGTCGCGTACTTGTTTCATCAGCCAGCTAATGAACTTCTTTCTTCGACAGCAGCACGCCAGTAAGGTAGTTAACTGGATAAAAAAACAGTAGGGGATCAATGTTATATTATCATACCAAAGGTGATATCGCTTCTTAGAATAAATTTGTATTTGGCAAAAAGAATTCCTTTTTATTCTATCGCATAAATAAAGAAAGAAGTCAATTTTATTTCTATGGCATTATTTATTTGGATTAATGTAGAAAATGAAAAATTACCATTTCGCCAAACAATTCTCCTTGATCAGGGCAATCCGGACTGGATGGTGCGGCAATATGAATCCATCCAGGTCTGGGTTCTCTAATCGGAAGTAGAACACGATGCACAACGCATCTCGTGTCTTTCGCTAAACGGCTAATCACGCACATTAATATCGATTGTTGAACCTCTTTCATAGCAAAAGCTTCCTCTGGGAATGGTACGGGTTGCAATAAAGCACCAAGTTCTGGCCTCCAATCAGCATATTCTGATCTAGAAAAGAAAATAATCATTAGCTCTTGCGATTTGAAATTTAAAAAAAAAGAAAGAGGTATACTTTACTTGTAATTAGACCGCGGATATTTATGCAATTTATAGGAAATTCGAAGATGCAAAAATATACAAATATATATACAACAGATTACCCGAAATACAACACTCGTTATAATATTTAGTGGAACAATTACTATTTACTTAATAAAACAATTTTCCATCAGGGTTTAACTTTTTTTAATTGTACTCATGAAAGTATAAATTTGCATAAATGTCCATTGCATTTCATATGTGATAATGAGCGCATTAGTGATGAAACTTACGCGATATTTAGCACCAGAAGGTAACAATCTAATGGAGGCAAGGTCGGCGATTTCTCGTTTTCCGGCAAAGAACGATTAGCCACTTCGAATCTGCAATTGAATGGCTTGTAATTACTTTCATTAATTCGCATTTCGTTTGTGGTATGCAAGAATGTTCTCCACTATATATAATTTATTTCACGTCACAGCGGCTTTTTCTGCACAGTCGTGCGTTTGACATGTCGTAATGAATGGACTTCTAAATTTTACCTGTTCTTTTAGTGCGCCTGGACGAGTGTAAAAAAGCAAGCTGACGTATTTACGAGTTAGCATAAAAGTAAAAGCTGTATCAAATCGGAAATAAAATATCTCGCGTCGAATATATGTTTCTTTGACTAACGATACGATAATATTTGGTAGATTATTAAATAGTCTTTATGCATGTAAACAAGAGAATTAAAAAGATTCTTACAAAACGTGAAACCTTTTTTATTCAAATTTTTGTCCAATTTATTGTGCGAACAACGTATTTAGATATTACGCCTGTTGATGCGAAAATACATTAATTAAAGGAACACAAAGGAAAAAAATATTGCAACGTAACAAAAAAAGATAATCATTCATATCAGCAAAAATATTATAAGGAGATTTGTTACCTCGTTCACAAGAAATGATACTACATCTTCTCTTAATTTGAATTAGTTAATTATTTTACATGCAAATTCACACATATATGATTCACGAATCGACGTACATAGTGTATTCTTCTATATATTGTACATATGTAAATTGATTTCTTTTTCATTTTCCATTAACTGAGTATTAATTTTAGAACTTATATCGTTGATCAAACATTCTTTTATTTTTCTTAGCGAACACTGCGAGCTTTTCTCGCAGCAATTCTTTGTTATTTTATCTAAAGATCGTATGTAACATTTTTTTTCAAGTCACAGTAAATAAAAATAAAAAATGTTGCAGAAAGCTATATTGATATAAAATACTGAGATAAAATACTAACATTTTATTATATAAAAATATAGAGATACTAAATAAAAAGTGTCTTAATGTGTACATATTTCTTTCTATAAATACATTCTTTGAGAGTATATTTTATATTAAGATAAAGCATATTTTTAATATATTAGATTATATTTGCATGAAATTTTAAGGAAAAATAAAATGAAAATATTATTAAAAAGATTCTAACGTGAAATAAAGCGAGATTTTCCGCAGAATTGTTCTCAAGCAGTTAACTAAAGTCATATTCTTCGTTAAAGGGTTAGTTTCTGCACTTTCAAACAAGGCACTCCAGAACGTTTATGCCTTTGATACGCTTTAATGAAGCGTGGATAAAATACAGGGTGACTCACGCAATTTGCAACAATGCACTCGCCACGTGCAATTAGTCTTTTCTTTTTTTTTTTTTTTTTTTAGACAAAGTCAATGCACATAACAAACATTATTATGAAATGTTTAAAAATATTGTATTAATTTTACATTATAATTTTTAGAAGTATTTTAAATTTATGTAAAGTATGTAAATTTTTAACATTTCTTTGAAATTTGAATTTGATATACTATTAAATATTATTCTATCGACAATCATCAACCGTATTAAAGGATTAGATTTTGCTATAAATCGCGTATATTCAATGTTAAAAATGTTTACGGTAAGAATATAAAAACCTTGTTATACTGACTGTCATAAATAATCAGAACGCTCGCGTAATCTTTTTGTATGAGTTTAAATTTGGAAAAATAATATCAATATTAATTGCTTCAATAATAAATATGTTAAGGAACTTTGTACTCATTTATTGACGTGAATACAAAAGAAATCTTGTACAATACTATACACAGGAATTTCACAAATTTGCAACTCATACTTCAAATATCTTCCAATTACCATAATTTCTAATACGAACGCACCATTTAATCCAAGTACCATAATTTCCAATACGAATGCACCATTTGAGATTCAGAATACGTGACTCTCCTTATATTTGAATATAATTATTATTTATTATTATATAAATATAATATTATTATAATATCTAACGTCAGATTGTGAGTTGTAAATTCGTCCATAAAAAAGCGAAAGGGAAGAAAAACCAAACTCACCTATGGAAAACCGCAGCGACGCAAACGGACACCAAATTAGGAAGCATCCTCGGATGAGGACAGTCGCTTCCAGGCCCGTGAATCGAAGCGATATAATCTCTGATCGCTTGCTCTCCATTCGTTGCATACAAAGAAGCTATAAACACTTGCAATAGTTTCCTCATGTCCAGGGATTTGCCAAAATCTACCGTATGCTTGAGGCATCTCGTTATCGCTGGACTTATGACTGTAACTAAGGATGACTGTGGATGCTGTTGAGCCAACTTCACAAGAACCCTTGTTAAACAGACTGGAAGGGCAACTTTGTCTAAAAGAGGAGATACCACGGAGAGAACAGCTTCAGCCCAATGTTTCCGATCATTTCGATATCGAGACACTTCTTCTGTCGATTTCTCCGAACATTTCTCTGATGGATCTTCGACGGCCGAATCTTCGAGATGCTTTGCAATAGCTTCTAACGGCGCTACAGACACTCTTTCGTCCTGGAGCGACGTCCATAACGCGAAATCAACCATTGACTTTAATTCTTTGATAATCACTTCCTCTCGGGTATTTAGAGATACTAGATGCTGATATTTAAAGATACTCCTCTGAAAATTCGAAATTCACACACATTAGATTGCGTAAATTCACTTACATAAGATCCGTTTACATAATCAATGATGTACACTCCCGCTCAAAACTCTTGGGACATCTTCTATCTTTAATAAAACTACAGTATTTAGAATTATTAACTTCGCATTAGTTTACATTACTTTTTCTGTTACATAAAATATGAAGTTAAACGATTTTCTATATAAATTTACTATCGTTTACATTTGTCCAGTTTTGAAACAAATATGACAACTGTTCTAAGATTTCTGAGAGGAGGTGCATGTATCATTTTTTTAATGAATTATGATCTTATTGGCGCTCCTCTTTTGTACCACTTTCACATATATTACTTTCTAAAAGACTCTTTACGCATTATGTATTCTAATGGCTTGGAATGCCATTCATTAAATACACTCTTGAATTATCATGATGCTGCACTTCAAATATCACTTTGAATAAATAGCACAAATGAACAATATGTTCTTCTTTTTGGTAATTTTGATACAGAATTACGCGAATAAAAATGTTTTTTCCTTATTATATAATAACATACTTTTGGGCTCATTATTCGATAGTTAAACTTTAACATTTCGAAACTCTTCTCACACTTGTTTTATTATTAATTAATTTATTTACTCTGTCATCACATCGAAGATAGTATTGCTCTTTATAAAAAAAATTCCGATATGTGTACTTTTTTCGTTTTTAGTTCGTCTTTCCAAATGTCTTTAAATATCTCGAATTTCTAGAGATATTACATGTGTGCTTAGATCAAAAGAGGAAAAGACAAGTAGAATCTGCAAAAAAATAGAAAGGAAGAATTGTACAAGAATTTACCTTCCATAGTATCGAATGATACCATTGGTCCCTAGTATAGGCATTATTCGCTTGGAGAAGAAGAGAACTGTTTGGCAGAACTATGCTAAGGCAGTTCTTGTAAGTAGGATCCCATCTAGTAACAGCATACTTTCGTATATCCGACATGTTATTATAAGGTATTGGTTGTCGAAAAAATCCCGTTTTCTAAAACAAATTATATCTAAATAATTTACAGTGGCTACGAAAAGTATTCGTGCAGTATTATATCTATTATAGCATTCACATACTAATTGAAGACATCCAAGTGTATTAAATTCCATATCTCTTAATAGCACATGCTTTCATATAAAATAAAATGTATAAAGCCCAATAAAAAAAACGCTACATTGAAAAGTATGCGTACGAGCAAATACCCACTTAGTCTTATTCTTTTATAGTTTTAAGCATTTACAATACTCTAAATATTATTTTCATATTCATAATTGCGTGAATATCTAAACTAAGAGAATAGAATCCGAATACATATATAAGGATTTGTTTTAATACGTAATATGTAATATTAATACGTAAATATGATACTGAACGCTTTACTATACGTTTTAGAAAGTTTAATTTTCTTCTCAGTTCATAAATGTCTGCAATCTATTAACCATATTAACATAATTTTTAATAATTTAAATCGACGATATTATTTTAAAATTTAAATTTTACAGATCAACGCAGATATGTTGATAGAATGATTAGAATGATAGTTAGTTAAACGGTTGTAATGCGGGTAATTTGGATACATTTCAATATTAAAGACTGCATATCTAAATGAGAACTATAATTATTTCGTACTTGAATTTAAATGGCTGTATTATTACAAAGTCAGATTACAAACTTTAAATGCCTCTATGTTTCTTGTATTAGCATTTAAATCTTACTTTCGTAAATTTTATACTGTAACGAAAAAAGAAATATCTCAATATTAAAAAGTTTAAAAATCGGATAATTGTTTGGCCAAATTGTTGTTTCGGATATAAATGCAAAGGTATATCTATTTATATGAGCTTTTAAAATGTAGAAACTTTCAATTTGCAAGACTGAAATATTATAGACTTTAAGATTTGAAACTTTTACGTATCGCAATAATTTAAAGTTATGCAAAGTTAATTAAAATTGTCAACACCAAACTTGGTTCGTTACTTCTCCTATACTCATTTTCAAAAAGTAACAGTTCACATGTTACAGAAATTACCTGAATTACTTAGAAATTAATAAAATTCATTATTGCTAACATAGTACCAAAAAGATTTCGTAATAAAGAAACAAAAATAAATAGTAAATTAATGGTAACGTCAAATAGTACAAAAAATATGCCATAATACACAGTCTAAAAATTAATATAAAATTTGATCGTTGAAAACTTGGCATATAGACAAAGAGATAGTTCTACAGAAATTCTAAGTTTTTAAAAATTGGAAATTATTTAATGAAAAAATTAACTAATTGTAATATATCAAACATTATTCTACATAGTGTTTCCAATTTTTAAAGAAGGAAAAAAAGATTGCAATTTTAAAAAGATGTAAACAAATAAGCAAATCAATTGATGTATACATATATGTATGTATTTGTTAATGTAAACACTTGCATCAAGTATCAAATAGTTAATAAAAAGAATATCAACCTAATAAAAATGATATTACTAAACTCCGGAAATTTATGTAAATTGCTATTTGTATGAACAGAAGTAAAAAAAAAGATGATTTATACTACTTAGTGAGTAGAGAAAAGTAGATATAAGGATGTAAAAACCAAAGCCTCTCAAGATCCCAGAGGGTAAATGGAATATCAATAAATAATACCTAAAAAAATGAAATCTAAAGAGAAATTTGTTCTGCTCGTTAAATTTTACAACGAGTATTATACCTTGAATATCATATATATATTTGAATACTATATACGTTCTATGGATTTTTGCATCTTCAAATTTTCCATAAATGAATGAACATAAGAGAGAAATTGATCACCTTAAATGAAACGCGATAAAATAGAAAACATCGAAAAATGAATATTCCCTGGGACTAGCTGACTCTTCGTACCCTAATTTTCCCGCATAAAACGCAGATACTTATTCAAAATACGTAAAATTGCAAACGTTGCGTCGCGTGCGGTTCTCGATACATTCACACGTATCACATCGCACACGTATGCACGTGTCACATAAACGTGTATACGGAAAAGAGACAAAAGGGAGGTGCACGTGCGTGCACGTGTGCGTATGCGTGTGCATCACTTGCGTCAAAGCCGACCCTGAATGCGTCTCGCGACCGCTTCAGATTACGCTTGCACCGCGAAAAAGCCAGCTCGATTCATTTTTCTCTTTTCTTTTTCCTTCTTTTGCTTCTTCTTTTTTTTTACCTTTTCTTTTTCTGATCGCCTGATACAAGCAACGACGTGTTCCAATCTAGTTATACATTTTTCGTTTCCCGACAAAAGATTCTTATCTATACTAACATTCGACGAATTCAGGCGAGATATCGATGTAGCAAACGGCAATCGTTTCAAACAGGGAACAAAAATTGCTTTATTCTTTTATATCGGGGAGAGAAAAAACAAAATGAAAAAAGGAAAAAGTTTCGAACGAAGGACTGTTATCGAAAGTTTTATTTGGATCACTTTAGGTCACTTGTTGGGAAATTTCGAAAGGAAGCTAGTAGACAAATTTTGCTGTTAAGAAATGCGAATATAAGAGGAAATTTAAATTGATCAATATATTTGCTTAATTTAGCAACTCTGTAGATACGGTTCAGATGAAAATGATTTCCGAAAGAATAGTCAATTTTTCTTACGAGTATCGCAAGTTCATATGACAGTGTGTATTATAACAAATTTAACTCTGAATGAATATATGACTACATATAACAGTAAATAGCTTTTTATATCTATGTAAAATAGTTATAGATGAACATCTTTTCCAATAATAATTTTGGAAAACTTTATATTCATAAAAAGATAAAAATCTGCTTAAATAATCAAATTGCATTAAAACGCAAACTCTTAATGTTCCCTCCGCAGTGCTACATTTCTCAGAAGCTAAAAAATGTTTGCATACTAATTCCAGTTCTTTATCTTTTGCTTCCAATCCTCGCACAACTGTATGTAAGTTAGATGTTTGAGTTTAAAATCTGACGAAACACTCGCAGCCTCGACTAACGTAAAATAACGTAAAACGGCATGATTTATCACAATTACAATATCTGCGTCAATTCTAGCAATTCTGCGCACATTGACCAAGTATTAGTTTTGAATTATTAACCTGTAATTATCAGCACGTTACATATACAGCATATTAATAAAGTTAGCATCATTGATATATTATATTGTCACGCGATGTTTTTAATAGTTAACACATGTGAGGCATTTGTCTTTTTATCATAATATTATGTTAGCAGGAAATAAATAACCAGTTGATGTATAAGTAATCATTATTGGAAAGTTTAAAACGCATGGTACGACTTGTAATTGCAGATGCGATATCGGCAAGAAACTTAATGACGTAATAGCCATAAAACAAAATTAATTAAATTCCTAACGATTTACCATTCACTGACAACTAACGAAGAAATCTTCGCTGATAAACTTGCACGATTCAAGCGAATAGTGTCATTTACGGTGAATTAAATTTAAATTATGGGATCAATAATTTACCTTTTTAGGGAAGTATCGAAAATTATAAAATTCAGCTTCTGATTTCGTAGGTAATTATACATATATTATATTAATTATTCATAGAACATTATTAATAATATTAATTATTACAGTAGTTCGTGCAGCTTGTAAACAATCAATTAAAACCAAAAAGGAGTTCGTATCAGACACGAAACGAAACAGATATTCGTAGAAATATACGAAAATCCACGAATGCAGCAGAATATGAAAGAAACAATTATTTATTTGTACGTTTCGTAGTCCTTTCGTCTGTCGATAACAGTCTAACAGCGATGTGATATTGAATTTATTTGAGAAATTATAAATAGACTGCGAATGTTTATGCTCTAAATTGTTATGGTTGCAATTAAAGAAATAAAATCTAAGCAAACATTTGTTTCAGTCGTTAAATATTACAAGGACTATGCCATAATTCGGATATTTAATGTGTATATTTTTATATTATATGCGCAGTTCTGTAGCTTTAAATTTCCTATACATATATGCATGAAAATCTGCGATCTAATAATAAATAGATCTAGTATAGATGAAATAAATTCACCAATGGAAAACATACATAGATATCATGTATGTATTTATTCGCTGTATGTATTATACTATATACTAAAGCTTGAATCATTATTCCTCATATTTTCTATCTTTTTCCTTCATTTGTGATTATGCGTTTATGTATTTCCATTTTATTTTTTATTGATAAAGTTTCTATGGAAATCCATGAAATATCCTCTGAAAAGACTAAAAAATATCGTGTTACAATCACAAATTAATCCTGAAAGAAATATAGCCGCTCTATTTTATCTGCGAACATCTCTCGCGTCATACGAAAATTATGGCTTTTAATAAAACTTTGGAACCACGTCAAGTCACGTTAAGACATTTAATTACTGAGAGACATGTATTAGGTTATCCGAAAAGTTCCTTTCGTTTTATAAGGAAATAATAGATGCACAACCTTTTTTTGTTTTATTATTTTGTTCTATTACTGCAAAATGGATCATACATAATTCAATAAAGTAATATAAAACAAAAAATGTTGAGCATCTATTATTCCCTTATAAAACGAAAGAAACTTTTCGGACAACCTAATATATTCTTCTCTTTCTTTTGCTTTTTTCTTTTTAAATCTACTTAACATTGCACATGTAGTTCATAGACTGCAAAACGCGTTTCTTTGGTTCATAAATACTTTACCTTTGGGCATTAATGACGCACATGACAAGAAACTTATAAAAGTCAATTATGTACAATGTACAAGATACGATACATAACGATACGGAAAATTAAGAATACTCGTGAAATAACTTTATGTAAACTCCTCAAAATGCTTCGCAGCGTCCTTCTACGAAAATGTTTTGCATAGAGGGCAAAAATAGAAACCATCTATTGTAGAACAATGGAGTTAAAGTTTAACTCGAAATACTTCCGAATCGCCTAATCCTCTAGTTCTCATAATACGTTCATAAAATAATCTTTTACTTATCTTAACGGCAAAGCTAATCGTTATTATTATGCATTTGTGGAAAGTTTAAAGATGCAAATGTACATAGAATACACGTAATATACAAAAATAGGAAGAAGAAAGGGAGAAAGAGAGAGATTACTATAGTTAATACATTTAATATTGACATTGTATTAATACGATTATTAATAGTAGTGTTCTTTATTATTATAATATTAATATTAAGATTACCATAATGAAATAATTAATTTTAAACCATTCAATCCCAGTTCACCGTATATACTACCGGTAAATGTGTGTCAGGACAGCTGAGATCACTTACACAATTTCGCTAACGTTATTATACATGTATAGTGAAAGTTTTGAAATCACAAGTTCCAAGTTATTAGTTTTAACAAATTCTCTTGCTTTATATATATATAGTAACAAGTTTTATAATAACACAAACGAAATACATATATCAAAATCAGTAAATTACAAGTTATTTAATTACATATTTATAATCTACAGCCTATAACTTTAAAATTTGCTAATATTATTAGTTAATAATTATCGTGTCAGAGGGTCCTGATGATATTTAATACAAACTCACTATTCTTATTTTCTATAAATCTGATTTTACAATAAATTTGTTGCTTCATTCGCCATACGTGTCCTATAATGTAAAATACCAAATAAAAAGGAAAATTTGTTAAAGCTTTTGTGTAAAAAAAATACTTTTATTAAGTATGAAGACTCTATTAGTTTTTGAATAAAATATAAAATGTAGTAAATAGAGATGCTAGTAATTTCGATTGTTTATATCCAACATATTCAAAAACCCGACTCACCGTTTTCGACGAGATACAGGTGTCGTTCAAATAAAGATGATGCGTCTCCCATTTTCTCAGATATTTACTTGAGAAGATCTTCTTCACGAGGTTGGTATAATTCAAAAAACACACTTGAATGTCTCCTTCCTCTATAGGTTTAAATCTAGGCCCGACAGGCCCTGGACTAGGACTAGAAGAAGAGGATCCGCTAGTTGGCGAGGAACCAGCGCTCTGTCTCTCCAAATTAGGGCAAGATCTTGCTGCAGGTAGGCAAAACGTGCTTTCCAAGCCTTCTGACTTCAACGTATCTATCCTCGAGCTCTTCTCAACGTTAAACGAACTGCAGGCATCAACTGCAGTAGATTCAGCGCTGGATCTATGATTGCTATCCGAAGACAACTGAGGAGAGCTGGTGCTGGTCATCTCCTGGCGCATAGATCCACCATTAACACAGAGAAAATTGTAATAAGGTACCGTCGACGAAGATAAGCCTCCAGTTGACGGGCCAGCGGGACTCAAAGGTAACGAGGATCCTTCTTCCGTCTCGGTTTCCGTTTCCTGATTGGACACGTTCTCTTTCTCTGACTCGCTGAACACGTTCTGCAACGAGGATATATCGTTCTCAGAAGCTGCAGTTACTCTAGAGTTTCTTAGAATATCTTCTTCAGTATCTACAGAGTCGATCAGCACCGACGACGAAGAATTCGTCAGCAAAGTTTCTCCAGACTTATATTCTTTCTCCTCGTCTCTATTTTCTTCTTCTTTATTCGAAGCCACCGACACAGCCTCGATCAAATCGTCAATCGTGTCCAAGCTGTCCTCTTTGTTGGTCGAAGAATCGGAACGTAGACGAAGCAGCAGCAACTTCTTGGACCGTTTGTTGCTGTACGACTGCTTCTCAGGAGAAGAGGAAGGGGTCGCATGGTGACTCTGTTCGTTATCCTCCGCAAGTATGTTATTTGGATCATCTATTCCATTCTCCACGATGACAATGGAAGTTGGTGCAATCAGAGAATCAGGTCCAGGTGACAAAGTTTCAGGATCGAGGTAATCCGCTTTGATATCCGGAAGCGTGCTGTCGGTACTGCTCGTATCAGAGATCGATGGTTCTTGGTCAATGTAGCCGATAGAAGAGCCGGAACCTTCACTCGTCACTTCCGAGTCTTGCCTGTCACACTTGGAGTCCGAAGTCTTGTTCGTTGGAAGAATCATGTTCACAGAGGAGGTCTTCGTCTTGTTGGAAGATAAGGAGGACACGAGCACGCGTGACGCGCGTGTGAACGGCGTTTGGAAACAAAACATGTCGACTTTATATTTCCAAGTCTTCGCGAAACGCTCGTTCCTATATCAGCGAATTTTTATTGGTTAACTTCGTCCTATCAACTTTCTGTTAAATTTTTTATCAATTCCGTTGGCGATTCTGCTGGATGCTAATGGTCGTAATATGTCTTCCAGTGACCTAATTTTGGTCGCGCGAGACGTTTACGGATTTGACGCGAAACGATCGACACTGACTGACGAAGATCACGGAAGTAAGGAAAACGTCGTTTCCCAAGCGACACGGAAAGCCTCCGTGAGAAAAGCTTTGTCCCGAACCCGCGTACCGCGCGAAAAGGTTCGCGTTCAATATTCCAATTTCGCCTACGACCCGTTCCTAGAATCCCTCGATGCGCGTCAATTAAGCTCCCGTGTGGATCTCAACCGACCTAGAAACGGTCGTTCACCGCCACCCCATTCAAACAAAGCAATTCAATAAGCACGGCGATACGGGGTAGCACCAGCAAACCGACATCGAAATTTGACGAATCCTCGACATTAGCATTAGGACATACTGATACTCCTTGTCCGCGCACCGGGGAAATCTTCACGAAAAACGATCAACCAAGACTCATGTCGAACGTTTCGTCCGCGCATTGCAGCTGGCCACAGCACATTTTGCCACGAAACAAAACGCACAACCACTTGAGAAACGTTTCCCCTTTTTCGGTTCTTCTTTTCTTCCGTTCCTCGTGATTATTCACTGGATCAATCGAACCATGAAGCTCGCACGGAAACACTCGCGCGTCGACCACCGGCACGTTTCTTCCTCTGCAAAGAAAAGAAAAAGAGAAGAATAGAGTTTCACGTAGCAAAGAAGTGTCTCTGTTTCGCGTGCTGCGTGCGCCAGTTTCTCCGTCTCTCTCCTTTTCGTTCTATCTCTATCTCTAGTCTTGTTTCTCTCTACTCGAACGACGAAACCGACAGGAAATACGAAACAAGCACTCGAGATTCGTCGACGAATTTCTTCTTCTGGTCCGCGAGACACGGCCGACGACGCGACGACGAGTCGATGAACGACGAATGAAAAGAGCAAAGGAGAGAGAGAGAGAGAAACAAAGAAGGAAGAGAGGAGAGAGCGAGAGAAAGAGGGAGGCGTGTTTCCGACGTGACGCTGAAATGTCTGACACGATTGTGAACAAGTACAGGTGGGGACGCCGCGCCGGGCCGCGCCGCTGGGGTTAGGAAAAGGAGAGAGGGCGTCGCGGCGCTCGACGTCTCGCGGTCGATCAATGACTAGTCACGAGTTTGCTTCGAATTATCGCGTTCCAGCTACTCTCTCTCTCTCTTTCCATCTCTCTTCCTCGTTCCTTTTTTTCCTTTCTCTTTTTCATTTCCTATGTTCGTTTCTGTCATTGGCTTCCGCAGTTGGTCGTTTCCGTTGGCTGTTTTGTGTTCTTATTTTATTGGAGACTTGGTTTAAGGAAAGAAAAAAATTGTGAAAAGTAAAATTTGGCTCGTGTCTACGGTAAATATACCGAAACTCTTGAAAATAATTCAAAGGTTTTTCCGAAAATAGTCCCCGACGAATTTTCCTCGCTCTTCTTCCCCTGGCGAATGCCGGATTTCTATTTTTATGCGATTCACAATAATGTGCACAACGTGCACAAATAGAACGTGGACGTTGTTAATGAGGTTATGATACATTGGCATTCCGGTTTAAGGAGTGTTTGCACGGTTCGAGTAAGAAAGGATCGATTTCTTTTGATTCTAATTTTCTGAGAGTGTATGACATTTAGAATATATGTGTAACACTCACTATGATTTCTAACATTCTGATATTTGATAAAGAAGTTTGAAATATTAATGAAGTTGTAGTAATTTTTTAGTATCGTTTACCATATTTTTAATATCTTGTCTATAAATTTCGTAAAAATAAATGCTTTAGATATATGATCCTTTTTAACGGGATAGGAGAAACGAAAGGTATATTTTATTTTCGATCTTCTTCTTAAAATTGCCAATTTGCATTTCTCTCCAATTATTTCATAAAAATTAGTCATAATATCGCACGTGCTATTTATTGTGCGATGTTTAAGAGAGAAAAGAATTCAAAACTGGCGCCAAATTTTGCTCGCATCAAGAACCTACTAAAATTATGAATTCATAATTCGACGAACTGGATACAATTAAAATACATATAATCAAACATTATATACCATTAAATTCTTACTAATAACATTTTTATATTATTTCAAAGAGCAAATCAACCGTTATAAAAAGTATTAAACAGTTATAAAAATATGAAATTATTCTTTCCAATTCATTATAATTAATATTTCATATCATGGATGATTAATGTAAAGGAAATAGTAGTATATTATCAAATACATTAATACTAAACCATAGACTTAAAAACTGCTAAAAGAATAGAACTCACATTTGTTTTTTTACGGTCCGATAACGGACTCGCAATATTTTTAGATAAACCAATGGTAAATTCTCATTGTCAGCCAACGGAATAGCGAAATACACTTTTACTTCCGATGGAAATATCGATTCCAAAAACGATCTCGTTTTCAACGAACTTTATCCTATTATATAATTCAATGCATCATTCCTGATAAAGTATGTCAGATTTTCATTTGAACTTGGGCAACTGATAAGATTTATTTCCTATGTCGCACTATTTGTGCCTCTAAGATCGACCGTATCTCGTTCCCACTGAAAGAATTTCTGAGCGACGTTGACGATTGTTCGAAATTAGCATACAAAAATAAAAAGAGAAAAAATTAAAAAAGCTTAAACAGAAACCGCTATTTTTAGTTTATCGAGTCGGTTCGACTGTTCACCTCGTCCAATGACATCATCGGAGAAGTCGCGTTCCGATGATGCAAAGAATGACATTTACGACATGAGAATTTTGCCAAAAGCCATTTTTATTGAACATAATCGACCATCCAATTTAGTTACGAGTTTCAATAAAATCGTAGGACAAGAAAAAGTTACAGAAGAGTAGTAAACTTATCATCGAATGTTCTTTTGATATTCCTTCGCTTCATAATTAAAATGAAAAATAACAATGAAATAAATTAACAATGCGTTGCTCCAAACGCGATACTTCAATGTTTACGTATATTTCAGACAGTTACTTTTATAAACTATACATTTAATGATACTATTAATGATTTAAATAAATTTATAAAAACGTTTACTAGCTTTCATTTTTGGTATCATGCAAAAATGTGTTGATTTTATTTAATAATAATTACGATATCGTCGTTTGATATTTCTTTCTCAATAAATTTCTGAACAAAATTAGGAGTAAAATTGTTATTCCCTTAATCTTTAAAATCTTAATTTGTACCAAGATCCCCGTGACTATCAGATCGTCCGATACAGACGTCCGTGCTATAAGAGGGTTACCTGTATCTTTATGACTCTTCAGTTTCGAAGAAACAATAACAAAAGGATTAGAACGTATCATTAATTGTGAAAACTCGATCTTATATGATAAATGAAAACGTACAAAACAATGACTTAATAAAAATGAATACGTAACTGAACTTGGGACTCAAAATTAAATCGATAGCAAAAACATGCAAACAAGTGAATGAAATGAACGTAGAAGCAATAAGTTCGTTTAATTGGATATTGACTTTCATTCCAATAAATGGAATTCTACTGTAATATAATAAAGGTCCACTAATTCTTTTCACTACTTATGACTTTCATTCATGTAATGGAAGCTCGCCTTCAAATAATCGCATTCAATCGTCAGAAACACGTTTACTTGAACATCAAGACAAATTTCATTTCAATAAATGGACACATACTATACTATAACAAAATATAATACATGTAATAAAAACTTACTAATTCTCTTCACTATCTATAATTTTTCATTCATATAGTAGAAGCTCACTTTTGAATAATCCTATTCAATCGTTAGAAACTCATTTATATCAAACATCGACTAAAATTTCATTCCACTAAATGAAGTTGTGTTGTAACTCTATTGAACCTATGACTGAGATCAAGTGACTATTAGTATTGTCATAACATAAATCAGGAACCGATCACGCAATAGGCGTTTGGTTGACGTCTCAAATCATTGACATAGCAACCACGTGACGAGATCGACCGACAATATCCTGGTCTCTGGTCGTATGATGCAGCTGACTGTCATATATTCGCGTTGCGTCAAAGGTGACTCGTGTTTGTCAAGCCGTCGTTTCTCTCGTTCTACGTAATGGAAATCGACGTAAACGCTCCGCCCTCATCGATTACCCTCACCTTGATCACGAGCTTAGACTAATCCGAATCGTATGTTCGCGGAAGCAGGAAGAGGCGGCGACCATGCAAAATGAAAGAAAAAAAAAAGGAAGAAGAAGAATTCAATCGCTAATAGCCAAAGTAAATTGCGAGGGAAACAGGTTTTGCTACCGAGAACTTGGACCTGTTGTTTTCTTCTAGGTATTTTTTACGTTTCTTTGCTAAGTATTACGCGAGAAATACGTACATTCGTGACTTTTATGGAAAACGATCACATTGAAATAAAGAATCAATAATTACACGAAAAATATTAATTGAAATAATAGATCTTCCATCAGCAAGAAAAAATGACGGCTATTTTGTATTTCATGATCTTATGCTGATAGAACAGTCGTATATTCTTCTATTTTCTTTTAATTTTAGCATACAAAATGTAATTTTCTATGTTACATTCTAATTTCATTAAAATTAGCAAATACAGTCAGTTTTAAACAATATTCGCCAGGCATAACGAATGAAAAAGGTATCAATATATAGAAAAACTTGAAAAATTGAAAACTTGAAAAAATTTCTAATCTAGAAAATTAAACATATATACATTTTCTAAATCTAGAATGCACATCTTATATGCATTTTCTTAATTTAGAAAATTAGACGTATACATAGATATATATATTTTCTAAATTGTTATTCAAGTTTTGGGATTGTATATACGTACAGGAAAAATCGTTTATTAACGATACGATTGTTGAAAACAAAACGTTACGCCATCGGCTGCTAATGTGTTAATACAGATACGTACCCAGTTGCGAAAATATGAAAATGTAGTTAAATTAAGAACTACATACTGTTGAAAGTAAATCATCAAATATGGTTAATTGACAAGATTGCAAAAGAATGCGTTTATAAATCTGCAATTGACAATCTTCTTTTCATCTGAAATGAAGTGCCCATGAAATCTCTTCGACAATTCATGGTTCAATAGGTTAATAGACTTGGTCCCGCTCAGTTTCTAACTATTATGTAGCATTCTGATTAGCTTTAGTAAATGTACGCATAAAATAATAACTTGCGAAGGGAGGAAGAAATGATAAATAGCTGACGACGCTATCACTTTTTCTTGGTAAATGACGTACTTACTTCGTCAAGTCTTTGGTTAGAATTATTTTTTACTATTACATTTCAGATTGAAATGTTTTCCATTTCTCTTAAACGCTATAATATAAACTAACATTTTATATATAAAGTTATTTCAAGACAAAAACAGAAATCAATGAAATTTTTTGTAATCCTTTATAAATTAATCAATTGTTTTGTTTTGAATTATTGAAAACAAACTATTTATTATTTATTGATCTTAACTTCTTATTTTTACGGTCATTTATCTTCTATGATATTTATAATAATAATTTGTCTTTTTCGTTAAAATTTTAAGAACTCATATAAGATTACATTTTGCACTATTCTACTTAGAGAAATATTGCATAATTCTATAAGGAAATAATTATAAAACAATTCCTTATAAGAATCTTTAATTCTCCATCCTATCTTTTATACATTTCAAATTCCACACTGAATCTTTAAATAATGTTTTCTTTCGTTATTTAATTCTCAAACTTAATCAATCCTTAAATTATATTATTATAATTGTAAGAATTATATTGGAAATTATATTGGATAATTTGTAATTATATTGGAAGATACCAAAAAATGAAAATAAGCTTTATTTTAATCCGATGAAAATAAATATTTAAATTAATGCAAAATTGATAAACTCAAAATCATTAATTTTCATTAAAGATTTATCGTAACGATTTAAATATTAATTGAACCATTTACGTTCTAATATCCATAATAGATAAATTAATAATATTTAACTAAAAAATTTTTATACATATATAATCATAACTATTAATAATTAGATTAACATACCTATATCAATCATCTTTTATTCTGAGTGCATATGCAGTTTTTATTCTCGATGGCTGATAGTTGGCTTTTCGTTGATTATTTATTATAATTTATCAGATCCAGCACTATATTGTGGTCTTCTTCGAAAAGACAAGTCATATCAGCGACTATCCAATCCACTTTCGCTTTTGACGTCGACAACCAAATACAACGAATCTTCATCATTAAAGAGAAAAAGATGTGACATAATTAGTCTTAGTTCTCTTCCATTTTAAATTTTAACACACTTCTTTTTAGATTTATTTTTATTCCATTCTTAAATTTCATTTTTTTTATAGTACAAAAATTGGAGATTTTAATTGTTATTGTTTTGTTTATCGATACCGCCTTATTTTTCGTAATAGCTCAGTATTCAATTATTTAAATAATTATAATATATCTATAAATTTCTTAAAAATTTCACTGAAAATAAAAAATAAGACATTTTGCAAAAAGTACTTTATCAACATCTTATACAAAAAACTCTCATTTCAAAATCTTTTTCATCATTATCTCTCTTCATACATTTGAAGATCTATAAAAAAAACTGTCTTATCAACCGTTCAGTTTTAAATTATTTAAAAACTTATTAATATCGTGGATAGAAAATTTGTTTTGGTTAAGACATAACCGAACACAATTAATATACATATTCGTACGCAAATAATAAATAATTCATAAAATATACGTACCACTAATGCACAACTTGTAAAGAATCATTGAACAAAAAAGGAAAAAACGACACTCTGCAATAAGAAAACACTTGTATCCTTTCGTCTGTCTACTTTGACAGTTTTCAGAACCTCCACGAAAAGAACCACGCGCGTTCACACCACGACCACGACTGTAACACCATACCCGATAATAACAGCGCTCAAGTTCCCTTTCAATATGCGTAAGATATCACATCCAAGGTTACACTTGACACTGTCTGTCCCCCTCTTTCGTCTTACAAAAGGTTATTACGAATTGAAATTTTCACGATAGAAAACCATGCAGTTCCATTTTCAATGCATCTAATATTTTTTTAATTCCGTATATTCTATTAATATTTAAAGATTATTTTCTAATCTAGATTAAGTAAATATTTTGCAATATATATTTTGTTTAATAAAAGAAAAGATGCAATAAAATTTCGTTTGGAAGAATAAAAGTATTGATGAACTGTATAATAAAGAATATTGTTTTATTTGTTTCTCTTTATATACAATTTATAAAGGCATGACTTAAACCTGTTTGATACTAAATATTGCATTATATACGCTATAAGAAACGCGTGTAAAAATATTTTATGACGTTATATGACGTATCACAATTGTTCTTATATCATAAGGAACAGAATATGGAAATAGTGTTTCTTTACACGAAATTCTTCGTTATACAATGGCATATTTTATACGATGTATTCATTGTTTTCTCATATGTAATCAACCTCATTCTTTTCCAGCGGCCATCCATTCTTCTATTTCTTCCACGCTATAATTAAACGATGTGTTGTTGTAAGTTATACTTACATTTTAATTGCAGGTGACGTCAAAAATCGTGCAGATATTAACAAATAAAGTACGTATAAATATTAATAAATAATGAATATAATTGTAAGACGAATAATTTAAATATCAGGTAATGTAAATATCAAAATATGCAAGAAACTTACGTGCGTGGCACATCCGTTAAATTTCTTACGCCTGTTTCCGTTATAAGAACATCATCTTCGATCCTAACTCCACCCCAACCACGAAATCTTTTCAATTCTTCAGCAACGATGAATTTTGACTGATTTGGATTTTTCAGTGCTGCATCTAATAACTATATATCAACTATCTTTTTTTATATTGATTGATATATAAAATCTTGTTAATATTATTGAATCTTTATAGATTCGAAAAATTTTAATATTCAATATTTTCTTCACATTCTTATAATCTATTATAGTTTTTTTACTTACGCAATCAATAAAATAGCAACCTGGCTCAATTGTCAAAACCATACCAGCCAGTAAAACACGACTGGTTCTCAATTTTCTTAAGCCTGGAGCTGATGAACGTTCAGGATGTCCTGGAAGATATCCACCAACATCATGAACATCTA
The DNA here is from genome assembly GCF_910591885.1 of Bombus terrestris. Lineage (NCBI taxonomy): Eukaryota > Metazoa > Arthropoda > Insecta > Hymenoptera > Apidae > Bombus > Bombus terrestris. The sequence continues at coordinate 7,112,436 of NC_063277.1, forward strand.
ATCCCATAAGGTGTCCAAGCCCATGAGGCTGAAAAACTTCATGCAATCCTGCTTTCATCATTTCATCAACATCGCCTACTAATAAACCACCACTTTTTAATGAAATTAACATAGTTTTATTTGCTAAAAGATGCATATCTGTCCAAAGAACGTTAGGCTTTGCAGCATCCATCACTGCATCACGAGCAGCCAACACTGCATTATAGATCATTTTTTGGTCTTCTGTAAATTTTCCATTAACTGGAAAACTACATGTAATATCAGCTGCATATCCACAGTAGTTCCCACCCATGTCAAAAAGGCTTATAGACAAAAAATAATATTTTTTGTAAATAAAATAAATTTCAATTAAAATGTGAGAGATCAAAACTTACCACATATCACCATTATTTATAACTTTATTATTGGGAGCACCAGCATGTCCATAATGTAATATAGATGCATTATGTCCAGATCCACAAATACAAGTATAAGACACATGCCTACAACCTCCTATGGAGTATACATAATGCATAAAAGCTGCTTCTGCTTGAAATTCTGCAAATCCCGGTTTCACCATTTGCATAATAGATTTGTGAGCATCTGAGCTAACTTTAATCACATATTCCAGTACCTCAATTTCTTGTGGAGATTTTATGACTCGACTATAAAGAAAAGATATACATATGTCTTCACATAAAACTTACATCTTATTTTATAATAATATAATTGTCAATAATTATATAAGAAATTATTCAGTTTTCATCTATGAAAGATTTTATTCTACACATTATACAATATATTTCATTAGACTACTTTTACAATTTCTATCAAAAATAGAGGAATTTATATTTTATATTTCTGTTACGTATATGTTATACAGAATTTTCTGCAGAATGTAAACTTTTCAACAAATAAGATAACAATTTATTAGATTGATTCCAGAGTTCCTGTATTGTTGCATAATCTAACATCATAACTTTAAAACCTAATTTCTTAATCTGTCTCTTTTTCATTATTTGCGGTCCTATTAAATGTCGCGTATTTCTACAATAATATTCTGGTAAATAAATGAAAACTGCAGTATTCACATTTTTCTCCTGATCTAAATTCAAATGAAATACCGATGTGGATACCATATGCGGATGTATAAGAATATCAAGAATATAGAAATTTATAGGTGGTAGTCTATTCAATATCACATTTTTACTCAATTTTTGTTCTCCCCCTACCAAAGATGCCAATGGTTGATATATCATGTTCACTGCTCTTCTAATTCGAGCATCTAAAAATAAAGGTTTCTCTACTCTTCTTAGGGGAAAATGTAAAGATGGATATTCCTTAGACTCTAAAAACATGGTAGCATCCAATAATTTCAACTTATTTTTTATGCGATTAGAGAATACAGAATGATTTCTCAAATGAATTTTATGCAGTAATTGTGAAATAAATATCTTATCAAAAAATTTAACAGGATATTTTTCCAAATAAGTACAAGAAAGAAGAATATCTAAAGCGTCATCTAATTTCAAATCATGAAATTTTACTGATAACACATCATCAAAAGTTTTCCAAAATTTAGTACTATTGGGAGGATGTACATATAATAATCCAAATGGTGTAAGAATAGAAGACAATGAAGAAGTTGATATATTCATAGCATGGTTTATAAAATATTCCCCACATTCTGACAGGATTCTTTCATTTCTGATTTGCAAATCCTTACAATAATTCATAATTGTAGCTATTAATTTGGAATCATCAATTTGTGATGCTTTAGATTTCAAATAGCCTTGTAAAGTATTTTCTATTCTATCATCAATGTAATCTTTTACATGTAAACTATGTATAAAATTTATTAAATCTTTTTCACTACATGCATTCATGCTTATACTTGCCCACTTACTTGCACTCATTAAACATTTCATTGCAGAAACATCATCATGAAAAGAATCTAGTATTTCTGCAATTTGTGTGCCTGTTAATTTTAACCAACAGTCAGAAAGTTTTCTCTCTAAAATAAGTTTGACCATATTTTTACTTTGATTAAAATACTTTAATACTTTAAATAATGCTACTAATGTATATGTATTAATCTCTTGCTCTTGAAGCAAAATACCAACCCATAAGGTATCTATTGATTTACGGTACTTAGAATCTTTATAAGATGATAAAATCTTTATTAAATTTACTAATTGCGCAGGTGAAAACTCTCCATCTGTTGCTCGACTTAAAGCTTCATCACACATGAAATCTCTATATATATTTCTAGATGGACTAACTTTATCCTTTTTTAGGGCTATCAGCCCCTGAACTATTATTTCGGCATCATTACTATTAATAATTAATTTAATCAATTGTTTTATTATCATATCTCTAGTAGTATTATCAACATCAAACTGCCTATTTCTTTGCATTTTATTAGACTTCTGTTTAAACCAATTATTTTCTAAGTCTATAACTTTTCTTAATCCTTCTAAAGCTACTCTACAATTGATTTCTTGCGAGATCTTGTTGTCTAACGTAGGATAGGCACCATTAGTTGCATTGAACAGTTGTAATCCTTGCAATGCCTCTTCTACGTTCAAATCTTTGAAACAGTCAAGATCTGAATAAAATAATATTGCAGTTCCCTCATCTGTTTCTATGTCTATTCTTTGGTTTAATGCTTTGTTTTTCATATTAGTGTTACTTTTGGAACTTGCATTACTTTTAACATTAAATATAAATGGCTCATTCTTGTTAGATATATCAGGAACTTTGTAACAATTATCAATAATAGAAATTCTATTTTGATCTTTATTGTTACATATGGTTTCAATATTTTTTATCTTTCTAACAATTAAAGGCACTTCCTGTATTTCTAATCCCTCTTCTACAAAAATGCTTGTCTGTGTTAGACTTTGCTGTCCAGCGTATTTTCCAGAATTGGATTCATAGCTTCGTATAATAAATTTAGTGATCCAAGCAGAGGATTGCATGCTCATTCGCATTAAAAATTTTGTACATACATGACCAGCTAGTATCATCTGTATAAAGCATACAAGCATCTAATAAGATTAGGCTTAACAATAATTCCTTCATGTCTTATTTAATGTACCTTCTTCAATTATGAAATGAAAAGATGAAGCAGTATGAAATATCTCTTGCAGAAACCAATAAAATTGTTTGTTTTGAATTAAAACAGATATAACGACTAGTATTTATACCTTGAACCTGTTTTCAATGATACTTTTAATTTAACGATTTTATAGAGCCATTATTAAAAGGCTTCATGTGAAAGACTTGTGACAAACTTACAGAA